>NC_052165.1:16496681-16570151 GCF_902713615.1 Scyliorhinus canicula
CCCGACCAGCTCTACCCCCCCCGACCAGCTACCCCCCCCCGGACCAGCTCTTCCCCCCCCCCCCCCAACCAGTGATGTACCATCAATTGTACGCGAGGCGAGTGATTTACCAAAGTCTGGCTTTAATTGACTCGAACACAGCTCTGCGATCGTCTACAATGGAAAGGACGATCGTCAGGCGACTGACCGTTTATACCTCGTTAATAGAGGCGTGGTTAACTCAGCCTCTCGGCCAACCCCCAACCCCTCCCCCCCCCCCCCCCCCCCCTCTACCTAATTCATATTTTTATGTAATTCTTGATTTTTTTTCATTTCTCCTCTGTAACCTCTGTAGCTTCTGTCTGTATCTCTGTTATAATCATCGCCAATATCAGTACATGTTCATGTCAATTTACCTTTGTTTGAGAAAGATAAGACAGTTAACTGCACCTTTTACCCTTTGTTGTATAATTTTTTTGATGTGGTATTTTGTGATGCAAATGAATGGCAGATTGATCAATGAATAAAACATGAAAAGATCGGCATCAGACTTGCTATCGTCTGCTTTACGCTTCTCACAAAGTCAGGAGCTTGTACTCTGCAAGGAACATGGGGAAGACCTGGATTCCCACCCACGATATTGCACTTGCTATCACATATTGCCCTCTCACCCCACCAGAAATCCTATCCTTTGGCAACCAACCTCCCCATTCATACTGATATTCCTCTCCCTCTACCTATCAACTCAATGTGAAAACCCTCTCCCTTCACTCCCCCCCCCCCCCTCCCCCACCCATAGCTCCAGCAGGCATTCTTTACTCCCTCAGTTCTATCTAACAATTGTTTCTCTTCACTTCTCCCCCCCTCCCTTTAGTAACATTAATATTTAGAAGAGCTTTTTAAATTCATTTATGGGTTGTGGGTGTCGCTAGTTAGGCCAGTCCATAGTTGCCCTTTCAGAGCGTGGTGGTGAGTTGCCTTCTTGAACTATTGCAGTCCCTGACATTGAGGCAAACCCACTGTGCTTTTTTGGGGGAAATTCCAGGATTTTCCTCCAGGATTTTCCCCCAGCGACAGTGAAGGAACGGTGATATATTTCCAAGTCAGGGTGGTGAATGACGTGGGGGGAAACCTCCAGGTGGTGGGGTTCCCAGGTAACTGCTGCTCTTGTCCTTCGAGATGGTAGTGGTCATGGGTTTGGAAGGTGCTGTCAAAGAAACCTTGGCAAGTTACTGCAGTGCATCTTGTAGATGCTGCACAGGGCTGTAACTGGTCTTCAGCGGTGGCGGGTTTGAACGTTTGTGGAAGTGGGGGGGGGGGAGGGCAATCAAGCGGTCTGTTTTGTCCTGGATGGTGTCAAGTTCTTGAGTGTTGTTGGACCTGCACTCATCCACAGGTTAGTGGAGAGTATTCCATTACACTCCTGAGTTGTGCTCAGCCTCCCCGAACAGGCGCCGGAATGTGGCGGCTAGGTGCTTTTCACAGTAACTTCATTGAAGCCTACTTGTGACAAATCATTGCCTGGCACTTGTGTGGCACGAATATAGGATTAACTGTATCGACTTTTGCAAAAGTCCATAAATAAGGAAGCATAAATATACGCTTGCCAGTAAAAGGTTAGGTAAAGAATCAGGTGTAATCTATTTCAGAATGGTTAGAGAGGAATTCACTGCCACATGGAGCAGTTGATGCGCTGATGGAGATTGACTGAGAATACAAAGGGGCAAAAAGAATAAAATGACTGAGACTGGATACAAATAGTGGGAGGAGTCTAGAATGGAGTATGAACCCATTTGGACTAAATGGCCTGTTTTTATGCTGTAAATTCTATGTAACTGTATTAAATACATAATCCGACTACTATTTGATATCCAATTCTGGATTATCAGAAATTCCCTCCAATTAAATATTGAGAATACTGAAAGCATTGCTTTCAATCCCTGCTCCAAACACTATTTCTGAACTACTGACTCCATCCCTCTCTCTGGCAATAATCTGAAATTGATCTAGTCTGTTTCCAATCTTGGTGTCATATTGGCCTTGAGATGTACTTTGAATCATATATTTGCAGCGTCACTATGATTGCCTGTCTTCATTTCTGTAACTTGGCCTAAATTTTGCTCATCTCGACTCTCAGTGATGCCATTGTTTCCTTCAGACTTGGCAATTCCAACACACTCCTGGGGGCTGGTTTCCCGTTCCATCCTCTGGAAACCTGTGGTTACCCAAAACTCGTAACCGAGTCTTAACTCGGGCCAATCCCATTCACATCAGTTCTGTGCTTGCTGACCTGCACTGGCTCCCAGCCAAGCAATGTCCTGAGCTTAAAATTCTCATCCTTGTTTCAAGTCCTGCCATATCCTTCCAATATTTATAATCCCCTCCAGCCCCACTCTTCCAGGTATCTGCGCTCATCTAATACCGTCCCCTTGGGCATCTCTAATTTCAATCGCTCTGAGCCTTCAGCTGCCTCGGCCCTGAACTTTGGAATTCCCTCCTACAGTTCTCTGCCTTTCCCAAAAGTCCTGAAAGACGTGCTGTTAGGTAATCTGGACATTCTGAATTCTCCCTCCATGTACCCGAACAGGCGCCATAGTGCGGCGACTAGGGGATTTTCAAAGTAACTTCATTGTAGTGTTAATGTAAGAAGGTAATAAAGATTATTATGATTACATCGCGTTCCTCCTTTAAGACCCTACCTTTCTGATCAGGATTCTGGTCATCTGACATAATTCCCCCTTATGTGGACCAGTGCCATATTTTGTTTCATGATGCTTCTGTGAAACTCCTTGGGATGGTTATTCTGTTAAGGGTGGTGTATAAATATGATTTCCTGTTTAAAAGAAATAAATGCAACACAGCCAAGCAGTATGACAACCCATAATTAATTACATTGTTCACCAAAATCAATTTATGGGTATCAACGCTAATTCCAATAACGTAATGTAAGTTCCCATGATCAAAAAAATACTGTCAAGCTATTTTAGCAATAAAAAAATATTGATTGCTTTTCTGAGTGGTCTGTGTGCTTCAAAATGTTGGTTCCTGTAATTGTTTTAGAACACACAGCAGTACAGTGGTGAAATATAATTATTTGAAAGTCTGTCAGGAATAGAAAATAGTGATGCCAAAGTTTAGTTTCATAATATATGCTATGACTAATATATTGTGACTATTGTGCGCAATGTTTCCATTTTGTTAATAACATTGCTGTGGCTATCGATTCTCTTTGAAATATGTCTTACTGCTACAGATGGAATGTGCGTGCAAATCCAGACCTGAATTTTTGGTAAGAAATGAAATGGGAGCTATTTTTAATACCTGCTCAGCACCCAAAACACAAAATCGAGGAATTTAACGAGTGGAATTGGTCAAAAACATCTCTTCTTATAAAATGTGATTGTTGGGGATTCCGGTGGCGACCAAGGAGTGGGTGGTTGCACGTAAGGTGGCTCCTGTCTGAGGTTGGATCTATTGGCCTTTTGTCCATTTTACGAGGAAGTTGCAGGTGCATAAACTGGGAATTCTAGCATGTGCATTGGGTGTTTTCCCAAATTGACTTCTTTGTTATGGACAATACCTTGTTGGCAGGGATGGTTAGGGCAGAGTATTTGACGAATGTGGTGTCGGACCATGCGCCGCATTTCATGGATTTGTGTGTAGAAAATGGGGGTTCCCAGCGATCGCAGCGGAGGCTGGATGTGGGTTGTTGGTTGAAAAGAGGGCATGTGAGAGGTTAGGGGTGGTTATATGAGGGTAGAACAGTGGGTAGCACTGTTGCTTCACAGCGCCAGGGTCCCATGTTCGATTCCCGGATTGGGTCACTGCCTGTGTGGAGTCTGCACGTTCTCCCCATGTCTGCGTGGGTTTCCTCCAGGTGCTCCGGTTTCCTCCCACAAGCCCCGAAAGACATGCTGTCGGGTGAATTGGATATTCTGAATTCTCCCTCTGTGTACCCGAACAGGCGCCGGAATGTGGCAAATAGGGGCTTTTCGCAGTAACGTCATTGCAATATTAACGTAAGCCTACTTATGACAATAAAGATTATTATTATATGTTGAGCTCAATAAAGGTGAGGTAGTTTCTGCCTCCATGCTGTGAGAGGTGCTGAAGATGGTATTTAGGGGAGAGCTTATTTCAATCAGAATGCATAGTGATAAGGTAGAATGGCAGGAAAGGCAGAGATTGGTGAAGGCCATTTTAGCAGCGGATCAGAGGCACTCAGCGACCCCTGAGGATGGATTGTTGAAAGAGAGGAAGAAGCCCCAGATGGAGTTTGTTCTTCTGTCTACAGGAAAGGTGGTGGGACTGTTGCACCGGGTTAGAGGGATGCTTTACAAGAATGAGGAGAAGGGCAGTAGGCAGCTCAGGTGCCAGTGGCGGCAGACAGCGGGGAGGGTGATTGGGCAGATAAGGGATTCAGGGAACAGGGTGGTCACTTAGCCGAGTAAGGTGAATGGAGTGTTTGAGGCCTTCTACCTGGGACTGTACAGTTCGGAGCCTTGGTGGGGGGGGGGGGGGGGGGGGGGGGGGGGGTGGAGAGGTGGGATGGGGGAGGGAACTCAGGCATTCGGCCGTTCTTGGATGTCTTGGATTTCCCAGTGGTGGAGGAAGGGAATTGAATTCCCTGTGGAATTTTATAAAACTTTCGCTAACAAGTTGGGCCTCTCTTATTGACAATATTTAGTTATTCAGTTAGTAAGGGGGAGCTTCCACCCACGCTTACCCAAGCATCAATTTCGCTTATTTTAAAGAAGTTTATGGATCCAGAGGAGTGTGGGTCATATTGTCCGGTATCGCTTTTGAATGTAGATGCAAAGTTATTGGCCAAGGTGCTGGCAACGCGCATGGAGGACTGTGTGCCGGGAGTGACAGGTGAGGACCAAACGGGGTTCATGAAGGGGCGACAGCTACCGTCTAATATTTAGGAGGTTATTAAATGTGGTGATGACGCCCCCGAGGGTTCTATGAATGCAGAGAAGGCGTTTGACTGGGCTGAGTGGGAATACCTTTTTGAAGTGTTGGGGCGGTCTGATCTTGGGCTGTGGTTGGTGGGTTGGATTAAGATGTTGTACAGGACTCTCACAGCCTGTGTATGTATGAATACAAGTTTGTGGTATTTTCTGTTTGCTCCGGGGATGAGGCAGGGGTGTCTGCAGTCCCTGTTGCTTTTTGCATTGGCAATTGAGCCATTTGCGATGACACTTGGGCTTCAATCGGGAGGAGAGGTATAGAGAGAAGGGGATGGAGCATCGAGTGTGTCTGTACGGAGTAAACTGTGTGTCACGGATCCAGTGGATAGTATGGATAGGGTTATGGGGGTATTGACAGAGTTTGGGTCATTTTCGGCGTATAATCTTAATGTAGGAAAGAGTGAGGTGTTCCTGGTCAATGCTCGGATGCGGGGAAGGGTTTGGAGCCGTTGCCATTTCAGCTGATCAAGTTGAGTTTTTGATACTTGGGAATAAAGTTGGTGCATAGTCGGGCTCCGTAACATAAATTGAATTTGGTAGAGGGGGTGAGGGAGAAATTCAAGAGGTGGGACATGTGGTATTATAACTATCAGAATTACAAGGGCTAATGTAGTATCGAGAGTATCCACTAGAGGGAACTGCAGATACAACTATATAAGGCAATGATGCTGGACATTAGGGGAGAAGTGTCTGCAGGAGATAGCTCGAGAAGGTCATAAGAGCAGTTAGTGTGCGAAAGTTAGATTCTAGTTTATACCAGTAGTGAGAGTTTATAGTTTATAGCAGTAGATGAGTGTAGTTAGATGTTATTGATCAGTTCTGTATTCTTAAGGACTAAGTGTCAAATCCCAGTTTAGTAGTGTAAATAGAATCATATCTTTGTTTAAGTAAAAGCTAGACTTTGGTCTTTGTGGAACACTACACCAACCATCCTAAATACGCAACACAAAGAACACCACAGGACATTCTTCCGCTTTCGTTGACAGGAAGGGTTCAGACAGTGAAGATGGTGATTCTACTGGAGTTTCTGATCCTCTTTCAGAATCTCCTGATTTTTGTGCCTAAGTCTTTTTTTTGGGAGGTCAAATAGGTTGATTTCAGATTTTATATGGGCAGGTAAGATACCCCTGGTTAGGAGGGTGTTCTGGAGAGGGGCAGGCGGAGGGGAGGGTTGGCTTTGCCAAATCTTTTGAATTATTACTGGGCGGCGAACATGAAGAGGGTTCGGAAGTGGGTTATAGAGGAAGGGTCGGTGTGGGGGCTGATGGAGAAGGCTTTGTGTAGAGGGAGGAGTTTGATGGCACTGGTATTGGTGTCTCTTCATTCTCACCAGCTAAATACTCCACGAGCCTGGTGGTGGTTGCATCGCTCAAAGTCTGGAATCAGTGCAGGCAACATTTTAAGATTGAAAGCATGTTGCTCATGATGCCAATTTGTGATCAACATTGATTTATTCCAGCAGGGTGGGACTCAACGTTCAGGGCATGGGAGTGGGAGATTCAGGGATTTGTTCGTGGAGGGCAGGTTGGGAGAGTTGGTGGAGAAGTTTGAGTTGCCAAGGGGTAATGGCTTTGGAATTTGAAAATCAGGGACTTTGTGAGGAAGGAGCTGGCCACGTTTCTTAGGCTACTGCCCCGTCGTTGCTTGAAAAGATTATGTCTGAGGATGAGGTGGGGGAGTTAATGGGGAGAGAGAGAGGAGGAGCTGGCGGGGGTATTTGAAATGGGGGTACGGAGCGAGGCCCCGCGGAGGATAAATTCGACCTCCTCTTATGCAAAATTGAGACTAATTCAATTCACAGTGCTGCACTCACATGACAGTATCGCAAATGAGTCGGGTTTTTTCCCGTAGTTGGAGGATAAATGCGGGTGGTGCTCAAGGGAGCCGGGAAACCACACTCACATGTTCTGGTCTTGCCCAAAGTTGGTGGAGTTTTGGGAGGCTTTTTCGGGGGTTATGTCAGAGACTTTGTCGGTGAAGGTGATCCCAAGCCCATGGATGGCGATACACGGGGTGTCGAGGGATGCAGGAGGTGGGGAGAGAGGCTGATGTGTTGGCATTTGCCTCCCGGATAGCCGGAGTTGATCCTGTTAGGGCGCTGGTCTCCGGAGCTGCCAAAGGCAGCAGGGTGGGTGAGTGACCTGACGGAATTCCGACATCTGGAAAAGATAACATTTTCCATTAGGGGGCCAGAGGAAGGGTTATTCTCGAGGTGGAGGTTGTTCATCACCTTTTTTACATCAGAGGGTGAGGAAGGGGTGCTTGTTTTATTATGGGTTATCTTTGTTTTACATTATAATTAGAAGGTGGGGCATGCGGGGTGTTCATGGGAATGGAGAGGTTTTTGTAATGTGGTAAATGTATAAAAATGAATGTTTCCTGTTTTGTATATAAATTAAAACTGCCTCGAATAAAAATATATATTTTGAAAATTATGATTGTGATGCACAGATTGTCCATGTGCTCTGTCTGAGGAGAGTGCAAATATCATTGGAAGCAACAACATTTTCTCCTGTGGTTTGTGGGGCCATTTTATGATTGGGGGTCCATTTAAACTGAGAGTTTTCTGAATTATGCCTGCCAAAACAGTCAAACACTCCAATATTTCTTAGCAATTGCTTCTCTCTTGCATTGAGAATAAACTTAGAAATGTAACAGATTAATTATTAATTCAGGTCCGCTCTACGTATCTGCTCAGGTTCAGAGGCGTCAGTCACTTCCTTTAGCAGAATGACAACATTTCTTTATACAAATGTTGAATCCCACTGCTCTATATCTACTTGTGTGGGAGTAATAGTCTGAAGGCAACAATGAAACTGCCTAGTGAGCTGGGCCATATCTTTACATACTCCTATTTCTACGAACTGACGCTGGGCGAGGCAAGGTTTTACTTGAAATCAAAACTGTTTTATTCAGCAGTTTAGTGCAATAATGTGGTGGTGATGTCACAGGACTACTAATCCAGAGAATGTGACTGCAAATTCCACCGTAATCAGCCAGGAATGGGGATATATAGTGATGGAGCAATAGGAGGAAGAGGGACAGGATGGAGAGGAAGCAATACATGGTATTGAAGGGGAAATGTGAAGAACAGATGATGCTAAAGGGGGAAGAGATGCTAATCATAAGATAATATTAATAACATTTTTGCCTTCTTCTCACGAGAATGGAGTCCCCGCTCTGTTTAATCTTTCTTTACCGATCAATACTCTCATTTCTGGTAAAATCCTCATTACAGAATCCAAAACTCGGGAAGTCTGGTCTGACCAAGGTTTGGTGTATAATTAATATTTCCTTGATTTTCTTCCAGTCATGAAGTGCTTTTCCTTGCATTCTTCATACTATAATTAACTTCTATTGCTCTCAATGACAATTTATGTATTTGTATTCTTGTTGTTTAGAGAGTCATTAACTTCCAAAGTAAATCTGATTGTCTCTAAATCTACCATGTTATTTTGGGCTCTTTTCGGTTTCAAATGATTTTCTCCTGCAATAAAAATCTGGCTTTAAAGTCCTTATCGATCTGTCCTAATTATAATGGGCCTTTTTGTTTGCCATTCTGATGAGATATAAAACCTTGGTCTTTTCTGAATGTAAAAGATACCGTGGCAATAGTTTGAAGAACAGCAGGGAGTTCAGATATGTGGATCATTGGGATGTCTTCCAGGGAAGGTAGGACCTATACTAGCAGGACGGGTTGCACCTAATCCGAAGGAGCACCAATATCCTGGCCGGGAGGTCTGCTAATGTGTTTCGGGAGGGTTTCAACTAGTATGGCAGGGGTGGTAGGATCCGGAGCAGCAGGCCACCAAGACTGGGGAAGAAGATAGATAGAGAAATACAGCACAGAACAGGCCCTTCGGCCCACGATGTTGCGCCGAACTTTTGTCCTAGGTTAATCAAAAAGAACTTGAGACTAAGACAAATATAGCTAAGAGGGAGAGCTGACAGAGGGAAGTCTCTGACCTCAGTCGATCTGGAGTGCGTTTGCTTCAATGCCAGAAGTATAGCAGGTAAGATGGATGAACTTAGAGCTTGGATGAATGTGGGGAATTATGATATTGTTGCTATTATGGAAACATATTTAAAGTAGGGACAGGACTGGCAACTTAACGTTCCAGGGTGTTGATATATCCCAGGTTACTGTGGGAGGCAAGAGAGGAAATAGCTGGGGCCTTAACAGGCATCTTTACAACATCTTATCTATATTTGTCTCCAGGCGAGACTGAAGGGGTAGCAGAAAGGGTTGTATTACTGGTTCGGGAACATATCACAGCTGTGATCAGGGAGGCCATCTTGGAGGGATCCTGCAGTGAGGCATTGTGGGTAGAGGCCATGAATAGGAAGGCTGCAATCACAATGTTGGGGTTGTTCAATTGGCCTCCCAACAGCCGGTGGGAAACAGAGGAACGGACATGTAGTCAGATTCTGGAAAGATGTGAAGATAACAGAATTGTTGTGGTGGGTGATTTTAATTACTCCATATTGATTAAGTGTGTCCAAGAGGGTTTTTTTGAAACAGTATGTTGATAGTCCAACCAGGGAGGGACCTTACTGGACCTAGTATTGGGAATGAGCCTAGCCAGGTACTACAGTGTCAGTGAGGGAGCATTTTGGGAATAGTGATCATAATTCCATAAATTCTCGAATACTCATGGCTAAGTACAAGAGTGGTCCTCGAGTGAGGGTGCTAAATTGGAGTAAAGCTAACTACAACAGAATTCGGCAAGAGCTGGAGAATGTGGATTGGGAGCGGCTGTTTGAGGGTAAATCCGCATTTGATACGTGGGAGTCTTTTCGAGACCAGTTCATTAGAGTGCAGGACAGGCATGCCCCCACAAAAATGAAGGACAGAAATGGCAGGATCAGGGAACCATGGATGATGGGGGAATTGTTGAGATTAGTCAAAAAGAAAAAGGAAGCATACATTATGCCTAGGCAACTAAAAACAGACAAAGCTTTTGAAGAATACAGGAAAAGTAGGAACAAACTCAAACGGGGGAGTTGAGAGAGCTAAAGGGCCATGAAATGCCATTGGCAAACAGGACAAGGAAAATCCCAAGGCCTTTTATACATATATAAGGAGCAAGAGGGTAGCTAGGGAAAGAGTAGGCCCACTCAAGGTCAAAGAAGGGAAGTTATGCCTGGAGTCAGAGGAAGTGGGTGTGATCCTTAATGAGTGCTTTGCATCGGTATACATCAAGGAGAGGGACATGATGGATGTTGAGGTTAGGGATGGGTGTGTGCATACTCTAATACATCTCAGTATAATGGAGGGCGTGTTGGATATCTCAAAAAGCATTAAGGTAGACAAGTCCCCTGGGACAGATGGGATATATCCCAGGTTATTGTGGGAGGCCTTAACAGGCATCTTTACATCATCTTTGACGACAGGCGAGGTTCCAGAGGACTGGAGAATAGCCAATGCTGTCACTTTGTTTAAGAAGGGAAGCAGAGATAATCCAGGTAATTATAGGTCGGTGACTCTGATGTCTGTTGGAGAAGATACTGAGAAACAGGATTTATTCACATTTGGAAGCAAATAGACTTGTTAGTGATAGGCAACATGGTTTTGTGAGGGGAAGGTCATGTCTTACCAATTTGATAGTTTTTTGAGGAGGTGACAAAATTAATTGATGAGGTAAAGGCTGTGGATGTCGTCTACATGGACTTTAGTAAGGTGTTTGACAAGGTCCTTTATGGAAGCCTGGTACAAAAAGTAAAGTCACATGGGATTTGGGGTGTGCTAGCTGGTTGGATAAAGAACCAATTTGGCAACAGGAGACAGAGAGTAACAGTGGAAAGGAGTTTTTCAGAAAGGAGATCTGTAACCAGTGATGTTCCACAGGAATCGGTGCTGAGACCATTGTTGTTTGTAATATATATAAATGATCTGGAGGAAAATGTAGGTGGTCTGATTAGCAAGTTTGCAGATGACACCAAGATAGGTGGAGTTGCCGATAGTGCAGGGAGCTGCCAGAGAATGCAGCAGAATATAGATAGATTGGAGAGTTGGGCAGAGAAAGAGCAGATGGAGTTCAATCTGGACAAATGCGAGGTGGTGCATTTTGGAAGATCAAATACTGGTGGGAATTATACAGTAAATGGCAGAACCCTTAGGAGCTTTGACATTCAGAGGGATCTGGGCGTTCTGAGGTTGGTGGCTTAGTTGGTTAAAGCGCCTGTCTCGTAAAAAGGGGCTGGTTTAGCTCACTGGGCTAAATTGCTGGCTATTAAAGCAGACCAAGCAGGCCAGCAGCACGGTTCGATTCCCGTACCAGCCTCCCAGGACAGGCACCGGAATGTGGAGACTAGGGGCTTTTCACAGTAACTTCATTGAAGCCTACTCGTGACAATAAGCGATTTTCATTTCATTTTTTTCATTTCAGCTCCATTGTTCCATGAAATTGGCAATGCCGGTGAATAAGGTGATCAAGAAGGCATAAGGCATGCTTGCCTTCATCAGCCAGGGCATTCAGTACAAGAGTTGGAAGGTCATGTTGCAGTTATAGAAAACTTTAGTTAGGCCACATTTGGAGTATTGCATGCAGTTCAGATCGCCATGCTACCAGAAGGACGTGGATGCATTGGAGAGAGTGCAAAAAAGGTTTACCAGGATGTTGACTGGCCTGGAGGGCGCTAGCTATGAGGAGACGTTGGATAAACTCGGACAGTTTTCGTTGGAAAGATGAAGGTTGAGGGGAGACCTATTGAAGTCTACAAAATTCCGAGAGGTACAGACAGGGTGGAAGTGTCAATTACAAGGGTGCACAGGTTCAAGGTGAGAGGGGGAAAATTTAGGGGAGACGTGTGGGGAAAATTTTACATGCAGAGGGTGCTGGGTGCCTGGAATGCGTTGCCAGTGGAGGAGGTGGAGGCAGGCACAACAGCAACGTTTAAGATGTATCTTAATAGACACATGAACGGGCGGAAAATGGAGGGATACAGATTGCTTGGGGAAGAAATAATAGGTCTAAATAAAGAATCTGGATCGGTGCAGGCTTGGTGGGCCAAAGGGCCTGTTCCTGTGCTGTAATGTTCGTGTTCTTCTCCCTGTGCCAATATTTAGCCGTTAACTAGCATGATGAAAATAAAGATTGAATGATCATTATCTCATTGCTGTTAGTGGGACCTTGCTAACTCGGCTGCTGTGTTTCCGATACTGCAATAGTGACTACATTTCAAAAGTATTTCGTAGTTTGTAAAATTCTTTGGGATGTCCTGAGATCATGAAAGATGTTAAAGAACTAAAGTTATTTTTTCTTTATAATGCAGTCCGCACACGACCAATTCAAAACGAGTTTCAGCATGCAGTATATAACTCATTGATCTGGAAGCTAGAAATCAGGTAGGGTAGCAGAAAGGACAAAGAGCCCAAGGAGCTGCTTAAAGGGAGGGTTTTAGAGTCGGAAATAAAGAGCAAAACTTCAGATTAGCAGCGACATGTGTGCAGAGGCTATACCAGCAAATAGTAAGGTAGCCATAGTCCCAGATGACCATAGGCTGCTTTCCCCCTTTGATGGGGTGAGCTAACTGGTAGTGATTGAGCCTGAGGATCACCACACCTCAGGCCAGCGGCAAGGTTGAGAAGGCGGGGATAACCTCATGGATAACCTCAGCCGGTACAGGAACTGAACCCACGCCGTTGGCCTTGCTCTGCATCATAATCTGGCTGTCCAGCTAACTGAGCTAAACCAGCAAATGCATCAAGTTTGAAAGTCTTCAATGAGGAAAAAAAGGTCCATAACAACTGGCATACAAATATCTCTCAAAGCTCCATCCAGTTCTCCTTGATTTTGTGTAAGGAATTTCTTTAATCAATGCTAAATAGCAGCCTCCAACTTGTATCACTAATGTTTGGTGGGGTAAGAGTAGGAACTGATGATAGTCAAGTAAACAAAGACAATAATGGCTTCAAGGGTCTTAAGTTTGTCACCTGGCTCCAGTTTGTTATATTTGCTTCCATCTTGCCTGCTTCTAATGGGAGCTGTGGCTGCAAGAGTGGCCTACCCAAAATGTGAATCCATCCCTCTCCATGTTCATTAGAGATTAAGCCAGTCTGTTTGTAACTTTGCTGCTGGATCCCTCATTCAAGCCTTCTTTACCTCTGGACTCAACTATTCCAGTGCACTCCTGGCTGGTCCCTCACATTCTACCATCTTGAAACTTGAGGTCGTCCAAAACTCTGCTGTTGTGTCTTAACTTGCAGTGAGTCCCATTCCGCTTTCAACCCTGTGACCACTGACCTACACTGCCCCCCCCGCTCCCCAATTCCAGCAATGTCTTGAGTTTAAAATGATCAAATCTGTCCATGACCTCGCCCCTACCTATCTCTGTAGTCAATTCGAGTCCCACAAACCTCCGAGACATCTGCTCTCATTCTGGCCTTTTGTGCATCCCCTATTTTAATTGCTCCACCATTGCCGGCCATGTCTTAGGTTGCCGAGAACATGAGCTCTGATTCGCTCCCTCCACTTCCCTCCCTCTCTACTTCACTTCCCTCCTTTAAGACACTCCTTAAACCCTACCCCTCTGGCCAAGCTTTCTGACCTAATATTTCCTAAAGTGGTTCAGTGTTTTATAATGCTCCTGTGAAACACCCTGGGACATTTCACTTGATTAAAGGTGCAACATAAATATAATTTGTTGTTGTTTTGAATTTTGCTACGGCCTGCATTTTTAAGTGCAAATTGAACAGTAGCAAAATGGAAATGTCCTCAGTTTATTTATAATTAGTTCCTGAGAGTCCTGCTGCATTTCTACTTTATAGTATCAAGGTGGCAACAGTCTTTCTGAGAAAACAGTAATAATTTAGACAGAACAGGCGTAACAAAGATGTTCAGGGAAATGATAATCAGCACTTATATCATTTTAGCAAGTAATTATACAATCTGCATAATACCATTTTGATCTGGAAACATGAACTTCCCAATGTTCTTTTCAATGACCTAGTTTATCATGCACTAACTAGAATATTGGTTGGAATTTTTTGCCAGTTCTATTGCAGTTTACCCATAGCCTATTTGCATCAATATTGCAGGAAAGCTGTGAAGGGCCAGATCAGAAACTGTTAGAAAATATTGCTTTTGGGTGCATATTAATTGCCAAAGGTTATTTGTGTGGATTATTAACATTTTATAGTTGGGAGAAATTAGATGCAAACCTTTCAGAATCAGACTAATATTGCCAATTAAAGGAAACTACATTTTCTGAAATAATGTGAATAATGTAGCACAGTGGTTAGCACTGTTGCTTCACTGCGCCAGGGTCCCAGGTTCGATTCCCAGCTTGGGTTACTGTCTGTGCGGAGTCTGCACATTCTCCCTGTGTCTGCATGGGTTTCCCCCGGGTGCTCTGGCTTCCTGAAAGATGTGCTGTAAGGTATTTTGGACATTCTTGAGTTCTCCCTCTGTGTACCCAAACAAGCACCAGTGTGGCAACTAGGGGCTTTCACAGTAACTTCATTGCAGTGTTGATGTAAGCCTACTTGTGACAATAAAGATTACTATGTTATTATTATTATAAATTAATGGTCTGATTATTCACCTGATATTTGAGTTAATAGCACAAAGTGACATTTGACAGGTCTATGCAATTTTTGCACAATTAATTCAAATTTGTCATGTTTTGCATTGTCACAATGTTAATACAGGTATTTATTTGTAATATATTCAAAATTTTGGTCCAGAACTTGAGCTCAGCAGGGAAGCAATGGCACTCACCATTGACCTCACACAAAGCTGCCCACAAACAGGTGCTGGTTTAGCTCACTGGGCTAAATCGCTGGCTTTTAAAGCAGACCAAGCAGGTCAGCAGCACGGTTCGATTCCCGTACCAGCCTCCCCAGACAGGCGCCGGAATGTGGCGACTAGGAGCTCTTCACAGTAACTTAATTGAAGCCTACTCGTGACAATAAGCGATTTTCATTTTCAAGATCTATGATCTCTGTAGCTCAGACTTCCCTTTTCCGATTAGCGTTTAAATCTGGTATAAAGTCAAAGGGAACCCCTTCAATGTGCAATAGCACATTGAAAATAGATTAACCATCCAATCACATTGATGCATTCTCACCGATCGCAAACCAGGAAGTTAAAAGCATTGTCCTTTACTTTTAGTTTAAAATTTCAGATAAAATAAATTATTATGGTTGGATTCGGATAGAAGCTAAAATAAAGATAAACATACTTTTATATATGTGAAATTTATAATCATGGAGTAATGTGACATTCCACAAATAGAAAATTAAGCTTTATGGGCTAGAGAGGTTACTTATCCCTTGTTATAAAGCTAGAAAACTGTTAAAACCTCATTCAACAGGGCGGCATGGTAGCACAGTGGTTAGCACTGCTGCCTCACGACACCAAGGACCCAGGTTCGACCCCGGCCCCGGGTCATTTGCACATTCTCTCAGTGTCTGTGCGGGTCTCGCCCCCACAACACAAAGATGTGCAGGGTAGTTGGATTGGCCACAATATATTGCTCCTTAATTGGGAAAAAAAAAGAATTGGGTACTCTTTAAAAAAAAAATGTTAATTAAACAAAAACCGCATTCAGCAAGGTGTAATATTTTCAAGAGTGTCTACAATGAGACTGATAGTGTAGGCAAGGAAGTTTTGTCAGTTCTTAGATTTCCCATTGATCAGGGTGGTACGGTGGCACAGTAGTTAGCACTGCTGCCTCACGGCACCGAGGACCCGGTTTCGATCCCGGCCCAGGTCACTGTCCATGTGGAGTTTGCACATTCTGTAGTCCACTGTGTATGTGCAAACTCCCGAAGTTCTTTTAGTTTCAGTGAGGTAACAAACTCTATGGTTCAGAGCAAACTATAAAAATAATGTTACTTTGACATAGATCGTACAGTGCAGAAGGAGGCCATTCGGCCCATCGCATCTGCACCGACCCACTTAAGCCCCCACCTCCACCCTATCCCCGTAACCCAATAACCCTTCTGAACCTTTTTGGTCACTGAGGGCAATTTATCATGGCCAATCCACCTAACCTGCACGTCTTTGGACTGTGGGAGGAAACTAGAGTACCCGGAGGAAACCCAGGCACCCGCAGGGAGAACGTGACAGTGACCCAGCGGGGAATCGATCCTGGGACCCTGGCGTTGTGAAGCCACAGTGCTAGCCATTTGTGCTACTATGCTGCCCCGAGGAGTGTGGTAAATTAAATACGTTCCGTATCTAATTCTCTCTAAACCTATTTTCTAATTGTTCTTTTCACATCTCCACCTACTCAGTATTATTAAAAGAAAAATCCAAAATAAATGAATTCTAGTCTCACCTATTGCAGCATCCTGTTTCAGGCTAAATGGCCCTGATTGGCTCTCTGAAGAAATGGGCCAAACATTTTTTTATTGGCATGTGAATAACATAAGCTGTTTAAAAACAAACGCTCACTAATTTAAATTAATTTGTTTGGTCCTGACAACATGACTTACTTTGAAGTGGCATTCCAGGTTACCCATGTCATTCTTCAAGGATGTCTCTTCCCCCCCCCCCCCCCCCCATCCCCCATAAGTGCTATTTTAGATTTACTTTTCTGCAATTTTGCTTCACAAATCATCCTCTTTACCTTTTGATAAATCTTTCTGATTTTCTTTATCCTTCCCCAAGGATTCTGTGACGGGGCAATCAGAACTGAACTCAGTGCACCAAGTGTGATCTGATCAATGCATAATCTCCAGAGGCCTGTGCTTTATTGTGAAGCAGACAGAGGCAGTAATTCTTTCATTGTTTGTTGCATTGTCCAAATCTTTATGGTGATCAGCCAACAGTCATCCCCAGATCTCTTATTAAGTCTCTTGATTTCATTTATTACATTTATTTATGATGTACTTTCGCTGAGTAAAAGGTTGGTTCTGCTTCCCAGAATCTGTCTAACTGGTTCTTGAGCAGGGGATTTCAAAATGAATTAAAGTGGTCACAGATGACTCACTAACTGATTTGAATCCCATCCTGCAGTAGAGTTCCTGGTGTCTGATTAGCATTTTTCCAAGAAAGCAAGATAAAAATGGGGAACTCAGAATGTTGAGAATCAAACCTACAAATTCATGTGCTTACTATTCTGTGGCTAGGTGTTCTACAAGAGCTTAAGGCCACACGTTAATGGAAACGAATGGAAACATCTATTTCAGCCCAATGGCTGCAAAATTAGGTTCAATGTAGCACCTATTGTTGGTGCTTTGGGTGCTGTTTTGGAGCCAAAATGACGTCTGCACTGTGCGCATTTCTGATGCGGCCGTGCGTCTATCACTGTCTTGGTGATGGCTTTAACCCGGGCATTAGGACTGTGCACCAGCACTATCTAAAGTAGGCAGATTATGACATGTTGTGCTAAATTTGCAGTCACGGCTGCCATTATCCTCCTGGCTGCTTTAGCTAACAGCAGCGTGAAGGATCCTGTTGGCCCATCCCATCCCATGCTATTTAAAGGAATCATCATCAACCTGATGTTTAATTCCTGCTTAATTTCTACTTTAAAAAAAAATTAGTTCATGGGATGTGGGCACTGCTGGCTGGACCCTGAGGGTATTTAAGGGTCAACCACATTGCTGTGGGTCTGGAGTCACATATACGCCAGATTTCCTTCCCAATGAGCATTCACGAAGACGTTTGATTCTAGATTTTTATTGAATTCAAATTTCACCATCGGATTTGAACCCGGGTCCCCAAAGCATTACCTCTGACCCTGGTTGATCTTCTCAAAGCTTGACCTTGCTCTCCAGAGCTTGTAGATTCAATGTTCTCAATGACATTCTCATGCTCAGGAACTGCTGAACTATCTGACACTGCAGCTGACATTGATTCTGACGTAGATTCATCATCCATCATGGTGTTGTGAAAGTCTTCTCTGGTTTTCAAGAGCACACAATGATTTCTTCTTAAAACCAACCCTTCCTCTGTGTGTACATTGTAGGAACGAGATGCTTGGATTCATCATTAGGTGATCAGCCCAGTGAAGAATTAGGTCTAGTGCAGTTGGTATATCGCATCCACAAAGGATTGAATCAACAATCCAACAATTCTGAGAACATTATCAGCAAATTCAGCGATGTGTTCACTGAATTTAGGGCACTACCATTCACCAATGAGATACAATTTCAAGAAGATGCATTATCTAAAGCACCGATACAAATTATTAGAATTGAAATTGTTGAAGATGTAGATCTGCATGTCAACCTCATTTATACCCTACTCCTGGTACCATGTAATCTTCTTGTCGGATGGCCTGATTTATAATATAAGAACACTTGTAGCTAAAGCTGCAAACAATTTATTAACATTACCCTGGGTCAACTATATACAAAACAACAGGTAAATAACAGTATGATCATGCACAAGCAACCTCTCTCCCTGCTCTCCAGTCAGTCTGAGGTCACCTGACTCTAACATTCACTTATATACTAATGAGACTCCGAGTGGTTAGTCGGTGAATTACAACACAACCATGATATCACTACAACTATCATTCAAATTAAATGTGGCATAAATTTTGGAACCAGTGTGATTGTTTGCACATTATGGACCCCACAACCAGTTTTGGGGATTAATATCAGCTTGATATGAAAAAATTAAATCGCTTATTGTCACGAGTAGGCTTCAATGAAGTTACTGTGAAAAGCCCCTAGTCGCCATATTCCGGCGCCTGTCCGGGGAGGCTGATACGGGAATCGAACCGTGCTGCTGGCCTGCTTGGTCTGCTTTAAAAGTCAGCGATTTAGCCCAGTGAGCTAAATCAGCCCCATGTGGTCTCCATGGAGTACACCTAAGTGGCCCACAAAGACAAAAGGCTAAATATTGTATTGCACCTATATTCTGGGGTAAGTGTTACAATTTGCAATCTGCCCATGCTGATTCTGGTGTATATAGGCAGCACATAAGATTGGTTATCACCTCATTTAACTGATCATTTTGGACCTAACAGCTGCTGCGTTGCTGGCTGCCCCTTCATGCTGCAGCCACCTCCGCACTCAGCAAGAAGCCCAGCCATGCATGTGGTGCTGTTCTTGAAAGCAGTCTGTCCCTCTTAAAAGGAAGTTACAGAGACTGACAGGAGTTTGCTGCTGAATACCATTGCTGCAATTCTAAACAAGGGAAGTCGGGCGCCTTGTCAGGAGGGACACTACTGGGTCACAGATGTGGCACTGGAGGCCTTGGTAGTGTAGCTGAATAGGCGATGAAGTGCCATAGTTCCACAGGGGCCAGAAAACGCTACAAGACAACTCCCAGAAGGGAATGGGAGCAGGTAACCAGCTACGCCAATTCACAGCTTGTGGACTGAAGGTCCTGGAATGTTTAACAATCTCAGACCTCAACACTGATATTCTAGGTGGCAAGGTCCTTTGGCTCAGATTAAGCATCAGACCAAGGCCAAGTTGAGGTGCAAGGCCTTTTCTTGTTAGCTTTGATCATGTATGTCTCTCTTGTGGAAAGCATGAATTGTACTCAATTTGTATTTCAATTATTTTTTGGAGCAAGCAATGAGATGTATTAAGGGCTTGGCCTGTCCACTCTGCGCATTAGTGTTGTAACTTTACGAATGGAATTTTAAAAATAATTAAATAGTAGAGAAAAGAGCAGAGCTGAAAAGGGACAAGAATGCCCACATCTCCTGAGCCGTAAAGAGGACATGGTTCTCCGCATCATGGGTCAGCTGAGGCAGAACCCATGGCATGTGCATGTCTTATGCCTCTTCTCAACACCCAGCTCACCCTCGTCCTGCTGCTGGTATGAGGAGCACAAACCGTTGACGGGTGCAGCAGATAGACCTTTTTGATTTCTACCGTGTCCTGCTCCCCTCACCCCAATCTTCCCCTTCTTTTCTTCTTTCAGGCCCAAGAGGAGGAGAAAAAACAACAGCACAGCACCTGTGAAGAAGCACCATCACTTGACCTGGCACTTGCATCCACCAGTTCAGATCCTGGCACTGACCGTAACTTAGAAGAGGACTTAGATGTAGACCTGGATGTGCCAGCATATTGTCATGTGAGAGTACCTTTAAGAAATGGGTGTTTAAGAAATGTACCTTTACGAAATGGGTGTTTATCAGTGATGTCAGAGTGTGGGTGGAACTGGGCTGTCTGTCGGCTTTTTACTTTCGTTTTAGGCTGTTTGCTGCAGGGTGGGTTTTAGTTTCGTTTTCAGAGAGAAGAGCTGCAGCGAAAGCCAGCAGATGTGCATGGATCTCTCTACAAGCTAAAGAGTGTTCATTTGGGTGATTTCAAAGGGATAACTGCTCTCATTAGAGAATTTAAACCTGATCTTGGTGTTAAAAGGGTCTTTTGTCTTCTGGATGTTTTGGGGGAATTTATTAAGGATAACTTACTGTTGTATTCTTTGGGGGTTGTATTTGAAATGATGGTTGCCAAGATGTTCACTGTATGTTTTAAAAAGGATGAACTTGAGTTCATAGAATAAACATTGTTTTGCTTTAAAAAATACTTTTCAATTTCTGCTGTACCACACCTGTAGAGTGGGCTGTGTGCTCTCCATACCACAATCTATTAAAAGTTGTGGGTCAGGTGAACTCCATGATATACTTTGGGGTTCTCTAAACTCTGGCCCATAACAACATGGAAAAACACTGATGGACATATACACCACAATGCTGGGTGCATTCGCTGGTCTGCCAGAGGGTCTCTCCTGTCACTGTCTTAAACATAGAAACTAGGAGCAGTAGTAGGTCATTCGGCCCTTCGAATCAGCTCTGGAATTCAACATGATCGAGGTTGATCCTCAATCTCAATGCCATATTCCTGTTTTCTCCCCGTACCTTTTGATGCCATTAAAATTTTAAAATGCCTATCTCTGTCTTGAATACATTCAATGATTTGGTCTCCACAGCCTTCTGTGGTAGAGAATTCCGCAGGTACATTCCCCTTTGAATGAAGACCATTTCCTCATCTCAGGCCTAAATGGTCGACCGCGTATCCTTTTTAAAAAATTCATTTACGGGATGTGGGTGTCACTGGTTAGGCCAGTAGTTATTGCCCATCCCTACTTGCGGTAAGACATCCCTACTTTTGAGCTCAAATCCTCTTGCAATGGTTCATGGAGGAGTCCGACTCCAACGAGAAAGAGGTAATCGTGTAGGGCTTGCTTTCTCTGCATCTTCAGCTCCATCTCCTTGCTGTGCTTCAGACGCTGCCAAATTTGTTGCAGCCTTTGTGTGGACATATCTGCCTGGCCTTTGGGCAGCACGGTAACACAATGGTTAGCACAGTGGCTTCACAGCGCCAGGGTCTCAACTTCGATTCCCCGCTGGGTCACTGTCTGTGCGGAGTCTGGACGTTCTCCCCGTGTCTGCATGGGTTTCCTCCGGGTGCTCCGGTTTCCTCCCACAGTCCAAAGATGTGCAGGTTAGGTGGATTGGTCATGCTAAATTGCCCTTAGTGTGCAAAAAGTTGAGGAGGGATGGGGTTATGGGGATAGGGTGGAAGTGAGGGCTTAAAGTGGGTTGGTGCGGACTCGATGGGCCGAATGGCATCCTTCTGCACTGTATGTTCTATTTTCGATGAAGCAACACTCCCTGCCAAATCCAGGAACTCACCACAATGTCCCAGAAATTTTCTGGTGACTTTTCAGCAGCAGATCTTCTTCGAAATCGTCTTAACTGTAAGTTGGGTTCCTGGCCCCTTCAGTCACATTTCTACCTGGCCCATCTTGCAGTTGAGCATTTCTTCTTTTGTGAATGATGTGTGAATTTGTTGAATTGATTTGCATAGTCCATATCTGATAAATGGGCGGGTGACATCAGATAGAGCACATTCAGTTACTGATGGTGCTCTCAGAAGAAGCTCGGGCAAGTGCAGTAGCACAACGCCCAGGAGGAGCGTTTCAGGAGCATGCCCAGCTAAATTCTAACCCTCAAATGATTTATATGAAGTTTTGCACTCTTCACCTCTAATGTGATATTTAAGATCCACACTGAAATAGTCTTATGTGGAGAGAAGTTTTGCTCATATAAAGAAAGTTCATGTGAATTATTTAGAAACAGTGAAGCACGGATTGTATTTATATAGCACCTGTCACTTCCTCAGAATGCTACAGCCAAATAATTGCTGCTGAAACGTAGTCACTGTTTATGGACAAATGCAACAGTTCATTTCTGACTAGCAAATGTGACAAAGGATTAGTTAATCTGCTCTTATGGCCAGAGCATCAGAAAACATCCAATTCATTTAAAGTATTGACATGGGGTCTTATACATTAACTTAAACAAGAGGACAGCACGGTGGCGCAGTGGTTAGCACTGCTGCCTCACGGCACCGAGGGCCCGGGTTCGATCCCGGCCACTGGGTCACTGTCCACGTGGAGTTTGCACATTCTCCCGTGTCTGCGTGGGTCCCCCCCCCCCCCCCCCCCCCTCCCACACCCTACAATCCAAAAGGGTAGGTGGATTGGCCAGGCTAATTGGCCCCTTAATTGAAAAATAAAACTTAAACGAGCAAACTTGGTTTGATTTCTGATCCAGGAGGCAGTACCTCTGCAACGCAAACTGTTTCACTACGACACAGATTTCTCTGCCTTGATTAGTCCTTGGGGAAGGATGGGCTTGAATCCATAACCTTCTAATTCACAGGTTAAAATACTGCCACTGGGACAAACCGACACTCGCCATCACAATACTTATCCCGGAGCTGCAGGTATGCATCACAAATCAACTCTGCCAGCAAGAGCCCCCATAGAATAGCAAATTTAATTAGGTGTGAAATGTTCTGTGTATCAGGTGGTTAAATAGTAGCTTCAAATTGTAAAGTTTAACTGTATTGTTATTGATTGTCAGGTTGAAGATTAAAATAGAATAAATTGCTTAAACTGTAAAAGTAGCTGTTTTTTGCTTCTCTCTTTGTAATAATTTTGTTTTCCGAACTTCTTCCGTCCTCTCTGATAGGACAGTACCATAGCTGCCAGTCAGTGACCATTATTGTGTGAAGCTTGTGTTAAGACAACCTGGGCCAATGTGCGTTCAATTCCAGCCCTACTTGACCCAGCCGCAACACGGTTGAAATGAGCTTATATTTTAAAAATTCCCGAGGTCTTCGGCTGCCCAATAATTACAGTCATCAGGTTTGTGAATTTAAGCGCAATTAACTTTTTATCATTAACAGTAACTATAATTAAATAGGCAACAGATACATTCATTAACTATTATCTAATCTCTAACCCACCTCCCTTTTAACTCACCCCATTATCCATCTAATATACACCCACAGGAAAAAAACACAAAGGGGGAAAATGGGGTGTAACATAATGATGAAAGTAAAAAGGATAAGAGTCTTTTTTCCAAACGGATGTCTTCCAGTTAATTTCTTTCCTCAACCCAGGCTTTCAGATGGATGTTATCTTTCTTTCAGCTTGTAAAGGTTTTCAGTGCAGACTGACAGAAATAGGCAGCCAGCATTCGAGAAAGAGAGAGAAAGAGAGACAGAGAGAGCTTCTTCTATCAGGGTCAAGAAGCTTCTGCCTTCAGACAGTAGGCAGCAAGGCAGAGAAAGAGAGTTGATTCAGACTTGAGGGTCTAGTGGCTTCTGCTGGGTTTTCTCCAAAAATCCCAACCTGACAAGAACAAATCTCTGGTAACTAGACAGAATACTGTCCCTGGCCAATCCATTGGCCATCAGCCAACCAACCAGAACAAACCCCTCCAATCTCTTGGGTGCCATAAAGTCCGAGTTCTTCTACCCAAAAAAGAAAAACTTTATAACACAGAGTACTATTTTGACACTTTGAGTTCCTTACTTCCTCCACTCAACATAAATGTATGTCTCAATTAATGGTCCATGGGCCAAAAATGCTGATGACAAAATAAAAGAAATAGGAACTAAGGGAATTAACAGGAAGGACCCCTACACTTGCCAATTACCATTGAATAAAAGCTATACGTCTGAAACATAGCCTAGCCAATTTCTGATCTCATGATTCCACCCACACATTGACTTCTGGATAGATTTATTAAACTTATGTTAAGCTTAGGAATTGACCATTTTTTCCGTCTGTAACTCAGTGACATTGAAATTAATTGTAGTGTCACCATGACCTCCCCAACTGATGTCTATGAATAAAATCTTTTGTTTTGTGTGATGCTATGAAGTCATTAACATTTGGAGATCTAATTCATGAATTAAAATTCATCAATGACAAAATCTACACCGAAATAAGATTCAGAAAAGTGAAAAGGTCTTGATTTCCAACTGCGTAACTACAAACAAATGTGTGTGACAATTTTAAAGTTCAAAATTAATGCATAATGCATTGCAAAGAGCATGTTGCAACACGGTAATGGCAGCATGGTAGCACAAGTGATTAGCACTGTGGCTTCACAGCGCCAGGGTCCCAAGTTCGATTCCCCACTGGGTCACTGTCTGTGTGGGGTCTGCACGTTCTCCCCGTGTTTGCGTGGGTTTTCTCCGGGTGCTCCGGTTTCCTCCCACAGTCCAAAGACGTGCAAGTTAGGTGGATTGGCCATGATAAATTGCCCTTCGTGACCAAAGAAGGTTAGGAGGGGTTATTGGGTTACGGGATAGGGTGGAAGTGAGGGCTTAAGTGGGTTGGTGCAGCCTTGATGGGCCGAATGGCCTCCGTCTGCACTGTATGTTCTATATTCTCTATGTTGCATCAGGGACAACTTTTGTGATAAATATAATTGAGGTTCCAAGTTCTGATAATTAACCAACAATAAAATTCAGACAGACATGGTCCACAGCAATGTGCATCGATGGTAAAGCACACAGATAATATTTTAAGCTATACCAGATTTTTTCACCTACACCACAATTTCAATATTGGGGTGGACAATGCATGTTCCATTTAAGTCAGCTAACAATCTTAATAATACTGATGCACTGCAGTGTGTTCTGTATATATTTTTCAAAATAAGAAGTAACATATTTTGCTAATAAGGTGGCTGTTTCCACTGTGGCATTATATTTGAGGTGTTTTATGGCAAACATTTCAATTACTCTAGCATTGTTGACAAAGGTGACTCATCGAGATACTACCACAAGAATACCAGTATGGGGGAAAACAATAATTTAGGCTGTATGAGAAAAGAATGCTAAAAGATTGGAAATTAGAGTCTGATTAGTAGAGGCATTGTCATGAAAAACACACCAGTTGATGGTGCCTGGCAGATAACTGCCATGCATTGTTTAAAATTTAAACCAGGCAGCTTAGCCCTGATTGGTCAAGGCACTGCCCGGAGGATTACAACAGCAAATGGTCTAAGGTTCCCTTATTTCCCCTTTCTTTATTTTTGCTGTTATAATTTTGATTGTGGTGATATGCATCACTGTAGACACACAAGAGGTTAATGTAAGTACACCTAGACTAGCTAGACACTAGAGGGAGCACCAGAGACATGACACACATACACTCAACCAATAGGTCAGTAAGATAGGACACGACCAATGGGCATTCATGATACACACAGGTGACACTACCACAGGAGGGCATTACACCAACCCATATAAAAAGGACACAGCACACATGATCTTCCTCTTTCCAGTGGAGACACTCAGTGAGTAGAGACACAGGGTTGATTCAACATCACACCCACCACGTGGATTGTAGCAGACTGGTTCGTCAGTCTGAGTAGCTATAGAAGGATTAACAGTAGAGGTGAATCCGAGTAGGAGAATTGTAAATAGTTTAATAAACGTGTTGAAGTTATCTCCACGTCTGAACCTTCCTTTGTCAGAGTGAACATCAAGGAAGCAGCTTATACTGCGCCAAGAGCATAACAAGACATTGATCCCTGGATGCTTAATGGGCATGTATCTTTAAGGCGAGCAGGGGAAGCGAGGAATTCAAAACAGAACACTGAGCTAGCCTTCGGACAGCAGAACACAGACTTTTCTGCACCCAAGAGATCGGTGGGCATTGATTTGATTGGTTGGCTGGTGGCCAGTGAATTGGCCAAAAGGTTGTATTCTGCCCGGGAACAGGCGGGTGATTGGATCCTTGAATCCTGGACCCTCAGAGGAAAGAAGCTGCTCTCTCTCTCCCTCATTTCTTCTCCAGAAAGGCTGCAAAGATGTACGTGAAAATCTCAAACTGAAAGGCTACATTAAAGGAAAGTGTGCTACAAGACAAACATCTGAAACAAAGCCTTTTATCTCATTTATACGACCATAACACATAGGAGTAGAATTAGGCCACCCGGTCCATTGAGTCTGCTCCGCCATTCAATAATAGCTGATATTTTTCTCATCCCCATTCTCCTGTGTTGTCCCCATAACCCCTGATCCCCTTATTGATCAAAAACCTATCTATCCCTGTCTTAAAGCCACTCAGTGATTTGGCTTCCACAGCCTTTTGCGGCAAAGAGTTCCACAGATTCACCACTCTCTGGTGGAAGAAATTCCTCCTCACCTCTGTTTTAAAGGATTGTCCCTTTAGTCTGAGATTGTGTCCTCTGGTTCTAGTTTTTCCTACAAGTGGAAACATTCTCTTCACGTCCACTCTATCCAGGCCACGCAGTATCCTGTAAGTTTCAATAAGATCCTCCCCCTCATCCTTCGAAACTCCAACGGGTACAGACCCAGAATCCTCAACCTTTCCTCATACGACAAGCTCTTCATTCTAGTGAACCTCCTCTGGACCCTTTCCAAGGCCAGCATATCCTTCCATGGACGGGCCCAAAACTGCTCACAATACTCCAAATGGGGTCTGACCAGAGCCTCATATAGCCTCAGAAGTACATCCCTGGTCTTGTTTCTACCCCTCTCGACATGAATGCTAACATTGCATTTGCCTTCCTAACTGCTGACTGAAACTGCACGTTAACCTTGAGAGAACAAGGACTTCCAAGTCCCTTTGTGCTTCTGATTTCTTAAGCATCTTCCCATTTAGAAAATAGTCTATGCCTCCATTTCTCCTTCCAAAGTGCCTAACCTCACACTTTTCAACATTGTATTCCATCTGCCACTTCTTTGCCCACTCTCCTAGCCTGTCCAAATCCTTCTTCAACCCGCCTGCTTCCTCAATACTACCTGCCCCTCTCCAGATATTTGTGTCAACTGCAAACTTAGCAACAGTGCCTTCAGCTCCTTCCTCCAGAACATTAATGTATATTGTGAAAAGTTGTGGTCCCAGCACAGACCCCTGAGGCACACCAGTAGCCACCGGCTGCCATCCTGAAAAAGACCCTTTTATGCCCACTCTCTGCCTTCTGCCAGTCAGCCAATCCTCTATCCATGCCAGGATCTTACCCTGAACACCATGGGCTCTTAATTTATTTAACAGTCTCCTATGCGCACCTTGTCAAAGGCCTTCTGGAAATCTAAATAAATCACGTCCACTGGTTCTCCTTTGTCTAACTTCCTTGTTACTTTCTCAAAGAATTCTAACAGATTTGTCAGACATGACCTGCCCTTGACAAAGCCGTGCTGACTCACTCTTATTATACCATGCACTTCCCAGTACTCCGCAATCTCATCTTTAATAATTGACTCTAAAATATTACAATGACCGACGTCAGGCTAACCGGCCGATTATGTCCCGTCTACTGCCTCCCTCCCCGGCCGCAGCGCTGGTTGCAGAGCGACAGGGGTTACCCATTGCAGTCGTGGCTGATGACGCCTATACGAAGTTCACAGACCGACGCAGAGACCCGCTACAATGATGCTCATACAGTGATCAGTATGGTCGAGAGGTGCTTTGGGGTCCTGACAATGCGCTTCAGGTGGCTGGAACCCTCTGCAGGGGCCCTCCAGTACGAGGTCAGGAGAGTCGCCCGCATCGTGGTGGTCTGCTGCGTCCTCCACAATATAGCCCAGCAGAGGGGGCGATGTGCTGGAGGAGGATGAGGAGGGAGGGCAGGCCTAGTCAGATGAGGAGGATGAGGAGGGAGGGTGACATGGGGGCTCTGGCCAGGCACGTGAGGACGCACAACGGTACCGCCAGGGCTAGCGTGCATGGGACACACTCATCGAGACACGTTTCACACACTGTGGGGGGAGGGGATAATTCGCTGGCCAGGGGCACGGATACCACAATACCACACCCCTTCACCACCTCCCACCCCCACCTCCCACACCACCTCCCACCCCCACCTCCCACACCACCTCCCACCCCCACCTCCCACACCACTCCCACCCCCACCTCCCACACCACCTCCCACTCCCACCTCCCACACCACCTCCCACCCCCACCTCCCACAACACCTCCCACCCCCACCTCCCACACCACCTCCCACCCCTACCTCCCACACCACCTCCCACCCCCACCTTCCACACCACCTCCCACCCCCCACCCCCACCTCCCACCCCCCACCTCCCACACCACCTCCCACCCCCCCCCCCCACCTCCCACCCCCACCTCCCACACCACCTCCCACCCCCCCACCCCCACCTCCCACACCACCTCCCACCCCACCTCCCACACCACCTCCACCCCCACCTCCCACACCACCTCCCACCCCCACCTTCCACACCACCTCCCACCCGCCACCTCCCACCCCCACCTCCCACACCACCTCCCACCCCCCACCTCCCCCCACCACCTCCCACCCCCCACCCCCACCTCCCCCCCCCCACCCCCACCTCCCACCCCCACCTCCCACACCACCTCCCACCCCCACCTCCCACACCACCTCCCATCCCCACCTCCCACACCACATCCCACCCCCACCTCCCACACCACCTCCCACCCCCCACCCCCACCTCCCACACCACCTCCCACCCCCACCTCCCACCCCCACCCCCCACCCCCACCCCACCCCCCACCCCCCACACCACCTCCCCCCCCCACCCACCCCCACCTCCCACACCACCTCCCACCCCCACCTCCCACATCACCTCCCACCCCCACCTCCCACACCACCTCCCATCCCCACCTCCCACACCACCTCCCATCCCCACCTCCCACCCCCACCTCCCACACCACCTCCCACCCGCACCTCCCACACCACCTCCCACCCCCACCTCCCACACCACCTCCCACCCCCACCCACACCACCTCCCACCCCCACCTCCCACACCACCTCCCACCCCCACCTCCCACACCACCTCCCACCCCCACCTCCCACACCACCTCCCACCCCCCACCCCCACCCACACCACCTCCCACCCCCCACCCCCACCTCCCACCCCAACCTCCCACACCACCTCCCACCCCCACCCCCACCTCCCACCCCACCCCCCACACCACCTCCCACCCCCACCTCCCACACCACCTCCCACCCCCACCTCCCACACCACCTCCCACCCCCACCTCCCACACCACCTCCCACACCACCTCCCACCCCCACCTCCCACCCCCACCTCCCACACCACCTCCCACCCCCACCTCCCACATCACCTCCCACCCCCACCTCCCACACCACCTCCCACCCCCACCTCCCACCCCCACCTCCCACCCCCCACCCCCACCTCCCATCCCCACCTCCCACACCACATCCCACCCCACCTCCCACACCACCTCCCACCCCCACCTCCCACACCACCTCCCACCCCCACCTCCCACCCCCACCTCCCACACCACCTCCCACCCCCACCTCCCACACCACCTCCCACCCCCACCTCCCACACCACCTCCCACCCCCACCTCCCACACCACCTCCCATCCCCACCTCCCACACCACCTCCCACCCCCACCTCCCACACCACCTCCCACCCCCACCTCCCACACCCACCTCCCACACCACCTCCCACTCCCACCTCCCACACCACCTCCCACCCCCACCTCCCACACCACCTCCCACCCCCACCTCCCACACCACCTCCCACCCCCACCTCCCACACCATCTCCCACCCCCACCTCCCACCCCCACCTTCCACACCACCTCCCACCCCCACCTCCCACACCACCTCCCACCATCACTACGCCTTTATGGTTCCACCGACGGTACCGCAGCAGTGGAGGCAGACTGCTGTGACTCCTGCCCTGCGACGAGGGTCCCCGTTGGCGCCCATCTCCAAGGGCAACCCGGCTTGGATGGGCTTGCCTGCTCCTCGGGTGCCCCAGGTGGCGTGGTGCCGCCCACTATGGGTGGGACTGGATGTTCCAGGAGCCCGGGACCTGTCTGGTTGGCAGCTGGTTCCGGCGCGCACTAGATTGTGTCCCAGGAGCCTCTTCACTAATTTGCCCAACTAAGGTGAAAGTCGCTGAGATGGTGGACAGTGTTGGAGACAGCAGAGATGGAAAGTCAATGTCCTCCTCTGAACCAAACTCCGGGGTATCCGGGGTCTCGGGCAGAGGGCTGGTGTTCTGGCTGCTCCCCCCGTCAGTGCTCGGCTGTCTGGGGGGGGGGGGGCACTGCCTCTGGCACTAGCTGGGGGCCCCGGATGGGCCGGACCGATCCCTGGCTGGTCCCATAAGACACAAGATGGCAGTATTGTTAGACAGCTGGACAGTGGTGAAGCGTGAGGTGTTGTGGCTGAGGTGAGGGGGATTCGGGTGTTTGGTGAGGGGGGTTGGGGTGTGGGGTGAAGGGGTTTGGGGTATGGGGAGTGGGGGTTTGGGGTGGGCACACATATGTCGTGAGGACCCGCAACAAGACAGGGATGTCATAATGTACATCCATGTATATAATGGAGTGCAGACAGGCAGTAATTGACACACAGGATGACCAGTGAGCACACAGAACACAGCAGCCAATCACCAGACAGGACACGACCACGTGAAAGCCAGAGGGCACCAGTTTTCCCGCTCTCTCGGGATCCAGCCTCTGAGACAGTCAGAGCTCGTGAGCAGCAGCTAGTGCAAACACCATGTGGTAGTCAGTTAGTCTGGTCAGGCTAGCCTCAGGTCTCCTGTCAAGTCAGCATAGTATCAACCCACAGTTAAGCATGTAAAATAGTTAGATATTAAATAAAATCGTGTTGCATCTCATCAAGTGTTGGAAGTCTGTCTCTCTCTATACTGCATCAAACGCAGTCCACATAGACCCAGCCTGCCCAACACATCATGGTACCAGGTCTGGATGCTGAGAAGTGATGGACCCACCTTGAGTTAATCAGCGTTGACCAGCAATCAGCTTTCAGGTAACATGGACAGCGTCCGCCCTCCTCCGCAGCTCCGCATCGCGGGCAACCTCGGTGCAAACTGGAAGATTTTCAAACAGAAGTTCCAACTCTATCTCAAATCCACCGACCTCGAGGCCGCATCAGATGCCAGGAAGATCGCACTATTCCTTTCCACAGCCGGTGACCATGCTATCCACATCTACAACTCCCTTACATTTGCTGAAGGCGAAGACAAGACAAAATTTAAAACAGTCCTGCTGAAGTTCGACAGCCACTGAGACATTGAGGTGAATGAGAGCTTTGAACGGTACGTTTTCCAGCAGAGGCTTCAGGGTAACGATTAACCTTTTCAGTCCTTTTGACCCATCTCCGCATCCTCGTGCAGTCATGTAACTATGACTCGACAACTGATTCCATGATCCGGGATCAGATCGTTTCGGGGTCCTCTCCGATTCCCTTCACCAGCAGCGCCTGAAAGTCAAGCAGCGCCATCGCCATCTAAACGTTTGTTCTCCACGAGCATGCTAACAACCGGCACTCCCACATCAGGGTGGCAGAAACGTCAAAGCTAAACCCACACCGGCAGAACGGGTGCAGTCCGTCACACAAATGCAGGGCCTGAGTCTTGATGAGAGCGGCCATTTCACGCGCTTTTCCCGGGCTCCAGGGCATGCGCGCCACAACTGAGGGGACGGCGAGACCGACGACCAGCCTGCGCAGGTGCGTACGTCATTCAACCGCACTGTGCATGCGCGTTGGCACACGGAACGCGCTGACGTTCGGGTCATGACGTGTCCTAATTGTGGCTCCGCCCATTTAAAGCGGCACAGTCCGGCAAAATCACGACGCTGTCTCCAGTGTGGCAAGCTTGGCCACTACGCAGCCCTTTGCAGATCTGCTCCACCGCCCAGCATCCAGCGATCCCAGCCACGGCACAGAAGCGTCCATTCGATACAGCAGGCCGTGCCAGACTCCGAACCCGACAGCCCGCCAGCTCCTGACGCTGAGTGCCTCCAATCCCCATTCCGGGTGGGCATCATTCCTAAGCATGCGCTGCCTCTCTCAACGATGGTGAAACACCTCCCAATCCTGAGCGTTGATCCTGACGATGAGCGGTGTGCTGTCCTCACAGTTAACAAGGCTCGCATCTGTTTCAAGCTGGTCACCGGCGCTTCAGCGAACCTCATTTCGAAATCCGATTTCGACACCATCCGCGTCAGACCAAGCATTCTTCCACCGGCCTGCCAGCTCCTTGACTACAATGGCAATGCCATTGCTGCCGTGGCTCATGCCGACTTGGAGTATCCAATAGGTCACTTAAAGCAACGCTGCAATTTGAGATAGTAGGACCTGACAGAGCTTCCCTGCGCGATGCTCGGGCCTGCAAACTCCTGAACCTGGTTCAACGAGTCCACACCATGTCATCCTCACAGGCGACAGCCTCACCTGATGAAAACTTCCAGGCTCAAATTGATGACATCATAGCGCAATACCATAGCGTGTTCGAAGGTATGGGCACACTCCCATACCGATACGAAGCCCTGCTGAAACCAAACGCCACCCCTGTGATACACGCACCACGTCGGGTGGCGGCACCCCTCAAGGACCGCCTCAAGCAGCAGTTGCAAGACCTCCAGGACCAGGGCGTCATATCAAAGGTCACAGAACCCACGGACTGGGTTAGCTCCATGGTTTGCGTCAAGAAGCCATCAGGGGGAACTTCTGGTGGCGGCGATGACGTAGGAAGCCGCACATTTGGGAGCTCCCGTTTTAAACGGACTTTTCGGCTCTTTTTAGAGCCCAAAACGGAAATTTTTCGACGTCTCCCGGTGGGAGAAGGTGTGCTGATCGACTTTCTCCACATTTCATGACTCAAACTCGGAGTGGAAAGGGGGAAAAAAACGGCAGCAGCTCCCCAGAAAAAAAGGGGGAAGGAATCCAAGATGGCAGCCGGCGGAGCTCCAGAGGAGTGGAGTCTGTGGGCCCAGGGGCAACAAGCTGCTCTCCTGCGCTGTTTTTCAGATTTCAAGGCTGAGGTACTGAGCTCTCTGCAGGAAACGAACAAAAAGCTCTCGGAGATTCAGACGACCCAGGGTGCTGCCATCAAGGAGTTGCAGACGCAGGCCACTGAACGAGAGGAGGAGGCCGTGGTCCTCGTGAGTAAGGTGGAGGGACACGAGGCGCTCCACAAGAAGTGGCAGGACCGCTTCGAGGAACTTGATCACCGCATGAGACGGAAAAATCTGCGGATCTTGGGCCTTGCGGAGGGGCTGGAGGGGTCGGACCTGACAACCTATGTGGCTATAATGCTGAACTCGCTAGTGGGGGCCGGGTCTTTCCATCTGCCCTTGGAGCTGGAGGGAGCACACAGAGTACTGGCCAGGAGGTCTAAGGAGAATGAACCCCTGCGTGCGGTACTGGTGAGGTTCCACCGGTTCAGTGATCGGGAGTGTGTGCTGCGCTGGGCCAAGAAGGTGAAGAGCAGCAATTGGGAGAATGGGGTAGTACGGATCTACCAGGATTGGAGTGCGGAGGTGGCTAAGCGGCGGTCTGGGTTTAATCGGACGAAAGAGGTGCTTTACAAGAAGAAGATTAAGTTCGGAATGTTGCAGCCTGCGTGCCTGTGGGTAACTTATTCGGACCGGCATTATTATTTCGATTCCCCGGAGGAGGCGTGGGCCTTCGTGCGGACGGAGAAACTGGACTTGAACTAGGGGTTGGGGGTTGCGGGGTCAGTTGTAATACTTTATTGCTGGATTCTGCTGTTGCTGTGTTCTCTTTTTCTGTACTTTTATAATTTTGATATAGTTATTTATGGGGGTGTTGTTCTGTTCTGTTTTTTTGCTATGGGGCATTGTTTGAGTTTTGTATCTTGCGGGGAGGATTGGGGGGGTTTGTTGTATTCTATGTTGGGTTGGGGGTATGGAGTGGGGCTGGTATTTGGGCGCTGCGTCAGAAGGGTGTGGTGGGGCAGTGCGAAAGCGTGGGCTTTCCTCTGGTTTCCCGCGCTGCAGGGCTGGGGGGCGGAGACGGTGACGGGGGGTGGCGGGGCCTTAACTGGTTCTTCCCCGCACTGGAGCGGTGCCTGGAGGAGGGATAGGATGGGGGATGATCCCACTTTGGGAGGGGTCGGGTTATTGGCGGGAGTTTCCGGGGTCAGCAGAAGTTAGCTGACCCACGGAAGTACAATGGAGGATGGTTCGCGGCTAGGAGGGAGGAGGGTTCCTAGCCGGGGGGGAGGGGGGGGGGGGAATACCGGGTTGCAGGAAGGAGCTGGTGGGGGCCGGGGGGACAGAGGTGAGGTGTTGTCGCTGTGGGGACTGGGTCGGGCAGGGGGTGCTGGCCTGGGGCGGGCAGTCGACGGGCTATGGCTAGTCGACGGGGGAGGGGGGCGGGACGCCCTCTGATCCGGTTGGTCACCTGGAATGCGAGAGGATTGAATGGGCCGGTGAAGTGGTCGAGGGTACTTGCTCATCTGAGGGGCTAAAGGCAGATGTGGCAATGCTTCAGGAGACCCACCTGAAGGTGGCGGACCAGGTCCGTCTGAGGAAGGGATGGGTGGGGCAGGTTTTCCACTCTGGGTTGGATGTGAAGAACAGGGGAGTGGCGATTCTGGTGGGGAAAAATGTGTCGCTTGAGGCATCGTAGGTGGTGGCGGATAAGGGGGTTAGGTATGTTATGGTTAGGGGCAGGCTACAAGGAGAGAAGGTGGTACTTGCTAGTGTGTATGCCCCAAATTGGGACGACGTGGGCTTTATGAGGCGTATGTTGGGACGGGTCCCGGATCTAGAGGCGGGAGGTCTGATCATGGGGGGGGGACTTCAATACGGTGTTGGATCCTTCACTGGATCGGTCCAGCTCTAGGACGGGTAGGAGGCCGACGGCGGCCAAGGTACTGAGAGGGTTTATGGACCAGATGGGAGGGGTGGATCCATGGAGGTTTGTGAGGCCGAGGGCACGGGAGTACTTTTTCTTCTCCCACATACATAGGGTCTACTCTCGGATAGACTTCTTTGTGGTGAGTAGGGGACTGATTCCGAGAGTGGAGGAGGCCGAGTATTCGGCCATTGCAATCTCCGACCACGCTCCGCATTGGATGGAGTTAGAGATGGGGGAGGTGCGGGACCAGCGTCCGTTGTGATGGTTGGATGTGGGGTTGTTGGCGGAGGGTCCGGGCAAGTATTGAGGGGTACCTCGAGGTGAATGATACGGGGGAGGTTCTGGTGGGGGTGGTCTGTGAAGCCCTGAAAGCAGTGATTCGTGGGGAGTTGATATCTATCCGGGCACACAGGGAGAGGAGCGAGAGGAGTGAGAGGGATAGACTGGTGGGAAGGATGCTGGAGGTAGACAGGAGGTATGCAGAGGCACCAGAGGAGGGACTGTTGGGGGAGAGGCGCAGCCTGCAGGCTAAATTTGATTTGCTGACCACTAGAAAGGCGGAGGCACAGTGGAGGAAGGCACAAGGGGCAGTGTACGAACATGGTGAAAAGGCGAGTAGGATGCTGGCTCAACAGCTCCGCAAGCGGGATGCGGCAAAGGAAATTGCTGGAGTGAGAGACAAGAGTGGGAATGTGGTGCGGAAGGGGGTAGAGGTGAATGAGGTCTTCAAGGACTTGCGCAGGTGCATTTCTGTGCCTCCAACTTTCCGGCCTCTGATGAGAGGTCATTAAAACATGTGAGGAAACAGCCAGGGATCCTCTGCTCTAGTGGGTGATGCAGCACATCACAAATGGCTGGCAGAAGGGACAGTGTCTCCAGTTTTACAACGTCAAGGACGATGTGACGGTGGTAGATGGCATCCTCATGAAGCTTGACAGAATTGTGATCCCGCAGAGCATGCGAGCTATGGTGCTGAGCCAAATACACGAGGGTTACTTGGGGATCGAGAAATGTCAACACAGAGCTTGGGAGGCAGTGTATTGGCCGGGCATCAGCCAGGACGTTGCCTACACTGTCCTCAATTGCCCTACGTGTCAACAATTTCAGCCGGCTCAACCTAAAGAAACTCTGCAGCAACATGCGATAGTGACCTCCACATGGTCCAAAGTCGGTGTCGACCTTTTCACACCAAGGGGCTATGTCCCCCTGGTCGTCTACTTTTCCAATTACCCCGAAGTGGTCAGACTGTCTGACCTCACATCGGCGGCGATGATCAAGGCATGCAAGGACACTTTTGCCAGACATGGGATACCACTCACGGTGATGAGTGACAACGGCCCCTGTTTTTACAGCCAGGAGTGGCCTGATTTTGCCCGGCTGTACAACTTTCGGCACGTCACATCTAGCCCCACTACGCACAGTCAAACGGGAAGGCCGAAAAAGGGGTCCACATCTTCAAAAGATTATTACGTAAGGCTGCAGACTCAGGCTCCGATTTCAACCTGGCGCTGTTGGCATACAGAGCGTCCCGGTGTCCACTGGGTTGTCGCCAGCCCAGCTTCTCATGAACCGCACACTGCGAACAATGATTCCAGCCATCCACATTCCAGACCTTGACAACTTCCCGGTCATACAGAAGATGCAGCAGTCTCGCGCCCAACATAAATCAGCATACGACACTCAAGCCACAGATCTCCCCCAGCTGGTCCCAGCTGATCGAGTTCATGTACAGCTGCCTGATGGTGGCTGGTCCGCCACGGCTATGGTGGTCAAGCAAGTGGCCCCGAGATCGTTCCTCGTTGGCATGGCTGATGGCTCTTTCCTACAACGCAACAGGCGGGCGCTGCACGGACTTCCACGCCCGCCACCCGACCTTGATGTCCCACCTCACACACTGCTTCCTCCGGGCGCGTCCTGCCACGAGGCCACCCATCTCCCAGCAATCCTGCCGGCCTCTGCGACCACCGCATTGGTGGCAGTCCCACCCATCCAAGTGCAGACGGCCCCTGATTCATCCTTGAGGCGGTCAACCAGAATCCGTCGCCCGCCACAAAGACTAAACCTATAGACTGAATGTTGCATAACCTTGTTACCTCATCGTTTTGGCCTCTGTAAATATTGTTTTTTTACTGCTTCGTCTGCCCTATATCTGCACCAGCAACACCTTCCTATGTATATAAGTCCATTTTAGCATATTCTGTATATAGTCACGTACATATACACATCTTCACGCACACGCACCTCAATATTTATTACCTGAACACAAACTTCACAAAAAAAGGGGGGAAGATGTAATAATATACATCCATGTATATGACGGTGCGCAGACAGGCAGTGATTGACACACAGAATGACCAGTGAACACACAGAACACAGCAGCCAATCACCAGACAGGACACAACCACTATAAAGCCAGCGGGCACCAGTTCTCCCGCTCTCTCGGGATCCAGCCTCTGAGACAGTCAGAGCTCGTGAGCAGTAGCCAGTGCAAACACCATGTGGTAGTAAGATAGTCTGGTCAGGCTAGCCTCAGGTCTCCAGTCAAGTCAGCATAGTGTCAAACCACAGTTAAGTATGTATTATAGTTAGATGTTAAATAAAATCGTGTTGCATCTCATCAAGTGTTGGAAGTCTGTCTCTTGCTACACTGCATAAAACACTGTCCACATAGACTCAGCCTACCCAACACATCAAAGGGGGTCTCACTTCGTCGCACGCTGCCCATCTCCGCATCAGCGACCTCCCTTTCCTCCGGTCTGTCAACCACGTCCAGTGCCCTCTGCCATAGTTTGGGACCACAGGTCTCTTGGTCTCCGTCCGGTCTTCTACTGCTCCTGGCGATTGTGTGCGGCCTTGTCCTGGGGGTAGGGCAAACACAAACAACGACAGTGTAAGACAGTCCAGGCAGCCCAGGGTAGAAGATGGCATCAGTGACTAGGCACAAGGCCATTGCGGCTGGCATAGGTGCCAGCATGTGGGTCAGGATGGGGGTCCAACCGTTCCCCGGGGTGCGGGGGGGGGGGGTCACATGTGATTGGGTGGTAGGACGCTTGGTGCCAGGGGCACAGCGCTGGTTACTCACCTTGGCCGCCCTGAGCAGGTCGTGCAGTTTCTTCCTGTACTGGTCGCCAGTCCAGGCCACCTCGCCGTCGGTGCTGACGGTGGCTCCCACCTTCGCCCAGGCACGGCAAACGATGGCACCTGAGGACCTCGCTCCCTGCCGGGGGTACAGCACCAGCCTCCACTCCTCCACTAGGTCAAGGAGGGTCTTGAATTTGGCGTTGCGGAAGCACGGTGCTACTTTCTTTGCGGCTATGTTGGTTGCGATGCGTGTTGGGGGGGGGGGGGATGCCTTAAGTCCAGCCACGGTGGTGCGGCAATCACAGAACCAGCGAATCGGCCACCGTTCCGTTCCCAGAGTGCGGCGTTCCTCGTTATGTCCGCGTAGCGGTTGAATCGCTGCAACTGTGGACCGGAATTCGCCGTTGTGAAACTCCACAGTTTTCACGTAGGCGTCACCACTTGTTTTCTCCTTATACTGGTATTCTTGCAAAGAGTGCTGCCGAGTGCAAAATGAAAAGATTCAACATGTCTCATTTTCAGCAACACTCATGTTCTGTGCTCCTCAAAGACCAGTCAATTACTTTTTTCAAATGAGCTCATTATGACCTACTCTGAACAATTATACACCACTTACAAGGTTCAAGAAGATTAATTTTCCTTTGATATTACCACAAACTGAGAAAGGATAGGCAGAACTATGCTACGAAATATGCTTTGATTTGAAGAAAATTGTTCATATTCTTAATGGAGACTCCACACCTTGTTAATAACCGGCAGAAATTCGAGGGACATTAGCATTTAATAACTACATAATCAAAAATTATATTGCATGGAATAATCATTGTAACTTTAATGTCAAACAGTTCAAGCGGCTTGCAATCAAAAAGCGAAGACATGCTGCCAATTTGGCCTGTTTTGTGTGTCCATTTTCTGGTGAAATGTTAATGCAATGATTAAACAATTATTATTACTGATATTCACAGTGAGTATAAAATACTAATTTAATAAATCTTTACTTCACTTTCACGCTGTGCCAAATGAAATCATTGAGAGCAAACGAGCCTTGCTCAAACTCCTGGCTTTTTATGTTTTTTGGTGCACCTTCTTTCTTTCATTCAGTTAACACGGGAGTTTGAGTGGGTGAACGTGAACACACTTTTGGATTAATCACTGAACCAATAGCTGTCAATTTATTTCTAAAAAAACAATCATAAGCATCACAGTTGACTCAATTCTGTCCTCACCCAAAGACCAGGGGCAGGTTTCGCTGTTGGCCAACGGCGAAATCGCGAAAAGCGTTCCGACGGCGAAATTGGGGTGGGCGCTGATATGACGCCAAATCGCAATTCTCTGCCTTCTCGACAGCGGCGTCCAGCTGTCTGGAACGCACATACAGTAAACACCATTTGCATTTCATTCGCGGGCCCGACTCTGTAATTCTCCGGGGCCTCCGCGATTCTCCGCCTCTGATTGGCCGAATTCCCGATGGCGCGGTTCACTTTGTGCTTTTAAAAATCGTGAAACCTGCGTCGTAGTTGCTGAGGGAGAGAGAGGGGGCGACGGAAGGTGTCCAACATCGCCATAGTTTGCTGGCACTTGTGCCACTGTCTGGGGCGCTTCTGCCAGGGCCTGGGGAGAATAGCGCCGGGGGCGGGGGAGGGGGGGGGCAGGAGGTGGGCTATGGGGCCGGGCTGGATGGGCACGAAATAACATTGCCACAGCCAGAAAGGCCCCCACTGTGAACTTAGGGCCACTGCCACCCCCTCTAGGTGCCCTCTGGCCCCAGCCGACCCAACAGCTCCATGCACTCCAGCACAACCAGTGCCAACTTGTTGGCTGGGATGAGTGTGTGTGGGGGTCGTAATGCAGCTTGTCAGCCTCCTGAGTGTCAATCATGGATCTGGCAAGTCCCGCACCGTTTTTCATTGGAATCGATTGTGTTCCGTGTGACACTGGCGCTAGCCCCTCCACAGTCGCTGAATCAGTCCAGGTTCAGCTCCAGTGTTGATGCCGTGAAAATCCTGCCCCTGCGTCAACACGTTAGTCTCAGGAATGGAGAACCCCGCCCCAGAGTTTTTAATGTATAGAAATGGAATGAACAAACACAGATTGCCTAAAAGTAGAAGCTACTCAGATCACTGGGCACAGAAAGTAGTGGACCACAGCCATGAAGTTTTCAGCAGTAGATGACCACAATATATTTACCAAGGCCAAATGTGGCAGAGCATATCTGTTCAATGTGTGCAAAAATCAAATATTTATAATGGACAGATCTGGAATATGAACTTTCAGACTAGGTGAATTGCCTAATTCTTTAAAATCGAACAAAGGAGAGATGGTTAGCACTATTGCCTCACAGCGCCAGGGAATCAGGTTCAATTCCAACCTTGGGTGAACGTCTGTGTGGAGTCTGCACGTTCTCCCCGTATCTGCGTGGGTTTCCTCCGGGTGCTCCGGTTTCCTCCCACAGTCCAAAGATGTGCAGGTTAGGTGGATTGGCCATGCTAAATTGCCTCTTAGTGTCCAATGGTTAGGTGGGGTTAAGGGGAAAGGATGGGAGTGTGGGACTAGGTAGGGTGCTCTTTCAGAGCGTCGCTGCAGATTCAATGGGCAGAATGGTCTTCTTCTGCACTGTAGGGATTCTGTGAATGCTGGAATGACTCCTATTTGACATACAGTGTTGTGTAAAATAGAAATAATATATAGCCTGTTGAGAATTATTAACTGTAAGTTCAGACACTAATCCTGGATGTATCCATATATACTGTACCATGCCCATTTGTATAGTTTAAAACGACTTGTAATTTTGTAAAGAACTTTAATTGTAGTTATCCAAATTAAATGAATGTGTAATAAATAATAATAATCGCTTATTGTCACAAGTAGGCTTCAATGAAGTTACTGTGAAAAGTCCCGAGTCGCCACATTCCAGCGCCTATACGGGGAGGCCGGTACAGGAATTGAACCTACGCTGCTGGCATCGTTCTGCACTACAAGCCAGCTGTTTAGCCCACTGTGCTAAACCAGCCCATAAAAATGCTTTGTTAGAGGTGTCACAAAGCTGATGCTGATTTTGTGCATGGATTTTCTTTCTGTTGATTGCAAATTCTTCAGTCTTTTGGGGATCATAGAATCAAAGCATTTACAGTGCAGAAGGAGGCCACTCGACCCTGCATCGAGTCTGCACCGGCCCTTAGAAAGAGCACCGCACTTCAGTCTATGCCTCCACCCTTTCCCTGTAACCACACCAAACCTTTTTTTTGGACTCTAAGGGCAATTTAACGTGGCCAATCCACCTAACCTGCACATCTTTGGACTGTGGGAGGAAACTGGAGCACCTGGAGGAAAACCACGCACACACGGGGAGGACGTGCAGACTCCGCACCGACAGTGACCCAAGCCGGGAATCGAACCTGGGATCCTGGAGCTGTGAAGCAACAGTGCTAACTATTGTGCTACCGTGCCACCCTTACATTGATGTGCTATAACGGTAGACATGTACACAAGGTGACTTGTTGGACAATGTCCCAATATACATAAGGAGTAGGAGCAGGAGTAATTCAGCCCCTCGAACCTGCTCCACCTGGCAGATCTCATCCTGGCCTCATCTCTGCTTCACTGCCCATTTTCCAAAACCCTTCTACCATTACTAATTAAAAACCTGTCTATTTCCTCCTTAAACTTACTCAACGAATCATAGAATTTACAGTGCAGAAGGAGGCCACTCGACCCATCGAGTCTGCACCAACCCTATTGAAGAACACCCTGCCTAGGCCCACTTCCCCACCCTATCGCGTAACTCAGTATCCCCTCCTAACATTTTTGACACTAAGGGGCAATTTAGCACGGCCAATCCATCTAACCTGCACATTTCTGGACTGTGGGAGGAAACCAGAGCGTCCAGAGGAAACCCATGCAAACACTAGAATGCCGCCTCTGGAATCAATCAAGTGAACCTCCTCTGAACTGCCTCTAATTCAATTACATCCCTCCTCAAGTAACAGGACCAAATCTGTACACATTGTAGACCCAGCCAAACTATTGAACATTAATGTCTCATACCAGAAGGTGGAGACAGAACATCAACCTTGTAAGTGAGCAAGGAATTTAAAGTACAGTCTAGAGAAATTCAGCGTGTAACCATTCCTCCCTTAAAAACTCAGTAGACTAGGGCAGCACAGTGGCACAGTGGTGTTGCTCTTTATAATATGATGTTATATCCCAACAGCGTGCCAATACTGTGGATATTTCTATTTATCTTGGTGAACCACAAGCCTTCCCTTATATTGACCACACAACCAGTTAGTTAGTTCAAAAGATGGTTTATTTACATACACAAGGGTTAATTCGACATGCAAACACAATATCTACTACGAGTTAAACTACACCTACATCAGCTACAATAACCTATACTTAACTTCAGAGCAACTGGCACTGTGCAAATGGATAAGGCCTTTTTCTGGATTTCACTTGGCTGGTTCGAAGAAAGTGGCTCTGTCTCTGCTGGGCTCATCCATCAGGTAGCGATCGTTGGTCTTGAACTTGGCTGGCTGTTCCTGCTACAGTTGGCTGGCACAGGCCGGATTCAAAGGAGGCTGGCACAGGCCGGATCCAAAAGAGACAGAACACATGGCTGTGTCCTCTTTTATCCCTCTGGGATTTCACGCTCTTTGGGGACCTAACCTGGGACCCAATAGTTCGACAGGGCTCTGATCACTGTCTGTGTCCTGGGTTGGTCATAATTCCCATGGTCCTTTGCAGGTGGCCATCTTAGATGACTACAGTGGTTAGCACTGTTGCCTCATGGCACCGAGGACCCTGGTTCGATCCCAGCCCCGGGTCACTGTCCTTGTAGAGTTTGCACATTCTCCCCCTGTTTGCGTGGGTTTCACTCCTACAACCCAAAGATGTGTCGGGTAGGTGGATTGGCCACGCTAAATTGCCTCTTAATTAGAAAAATAACAATTGACACTTTAAATGCAAAAAAAACTCAGCCGACTGTATAGAATGGTAACAGAATCCATTTAGCGTTTAACAGGGGACAATAATAAATTATACATTCAATGCCTCATATATTGAATGGAGACATTTGTTACCAATGTTTTCCATTCTACTGCAAACCTAAATCTAGTTCTCAGGAAGAAACTTCCCTCCTTTCACTATAATTGTTAACATATTTTTATATCACACCAGGGACAATGAGAGCGATTTTCCCACCGCATTGCGCCCAGCGGCGAATAGGGCATGCTGGGAACACTGCAGGAGTGACCCAAATCGAGATTCGGGCTGGGCACGATGCCTCACGCCAGTCACACCCTCACTGGGCACGATCCAGATAATCATATGTAAATGAGAGGCAGCATGGAAGCACAAATGGAGAGCACTGTGGCTTCACAGCGCCAGGGTCCCAGGTTCGTTTCCCGCTGGGTCACTGTCTGTGCGGAGTCTGCACATTCTCCCCGTGTCTGCGTGGGTTTCCTCCGGGTGCTCCGGTTTCCTCCCACAGTCCAAAGATGTGCAAGTTAGGCAGAATGAAAATGCTGCATTGTCCCTCGGTGGGGTTACAGTGATGGGAAGGTGGATTGGGCCTAGCTCTTTCAAAGGGTCAGTGCGGAATCGATGGGCCTCCTTCTGCACTGTCGGGATTCTATGCTACTGCGGGGGATGCTAGAAATCTGAATTTAAAACAGAAAATGCTGGGAATGGTCAGCGGATCTGGCAGCACCTTGCAAAATTTCATCAGCCTGAAATGTTAACTCCATTTCTCGCTTCACAGACGTTTCAGAGGCGCTGAGTATTTCCGGTAATTTCTCTTTTTGTTCCTGCAGGTTACCGATGCCTATGGAATTGGGAGTGAGCAGCTTGGAGGCAAAACTCAGCAGAACCCTGTATAAGAAGTTAAAAACACTAGTTAATTCATTTCCCAGGTCTCCAATTGTGGAATAAGCACAGCATTCAGTAACTTAATATGCAGCAGCCCCAACACATATCACTGATAACCTTACCACACTTCGGGCGCGATTTAACCAAAATGTTTGTCAGTGTGATACTGAGCAGGAACTGCCGCAAGCTTCCCGCCGCTCAGACTGGCGAGGCTGTCACTGTGATAAAACAATTGGTCCACATAACGAGACCCCACGGCCTTCAAGCTGCAAATGATGGTCCTGTCAGCTGATTCACCGGGTCCGGGCTCGCCAGCTCCCTGCTAACAAGGGACAGCAGTATTTAAACCTCTCCTGCACAGCCAACCCCCTCTCAAGTCACAGCCATGCCACCGAAGAGACAAGCCCCACGATTCGGGCATGCCGCCCTGGGCAGAGTGGTGGAGGCGGTAGAGATTAGAGGGCATACACTGTTCCCCCAAGGGTCTCAGAGGGTCAGCCACAGGGCAGGCAGTGCCGCCTGGGAGGAAGTAGCAGTGGCAGACAGCCCGGGGAGCATCACCATGAGAACTGGCGCCCAGTGCCGTAACAAGATCCACGACCTCCACCGGACCACACATGGGTTGGCAACGGAGCCACAATGCCGCCACGCCACCCCCCAAGACTGCGCCTGGCACCGACCCGCCCAGTACTGTTCCGTGCCCCAGGCCACCCTGTCCAGCAGTGCCGTCCACATTGCCCCATCCCCATACCCCCAACCCCCCATACCTCCCATCTTATCCCCATTCCCCCATATTCCCCCACCCCCACATACAACCCATCTCCACCACCACAACCAAACACCCCCCAATACACCTGCGATGAATGACACATGTGGATCAGGATGCCGCTTCTGTGTCCTCGCAGGAGATACTGGCCCACAACAGATGGGAGAGGGCTCATACGTGTGGCAGTGTGCCGGACATCAGAGTCCTCACCAGGGGCGTGTGGTGGTCACACATAAGATAGATGTTCAGGGAGTGGAATCCCTTCCTGTTGATGTAGGACACTCCTAGATGGCCTGGTGAGTGCAAGTCGACATGCATGCCATCAATTAGCCCCTGGACCTGTGGCTGCCTGGGCACATTGTTGGGCCTTGTCCATGTCAAAGTGTATAGTTCGCTGCCTGGGCAAACAAGGCATCCAAGAATTCACAGATGCACTTGTGGGCAGTACCTTGTGAGATGTCGCACATGTTCCCGCTCGAGCCCTGGAATGATCCTGAGGTGTAGACGTGCAGGGCTGCGGTGACCTAGTTGGCCACCGGGGGCAGGTTTCCTCCTCTACATGGTGCCAAGTCCAGAAGAACATGGCACAGGTGCCACACCATCCCCTTGTTGAGGCAGAGCCTCCTGCAGCACTCGCTGTCCGTCATCTGTTCGAATGACCAGCAACGCTTGCACACCTTGGGCTACTGTTGGCCTCCTCCTCTAGGTCCCTCCCTGGCCTGTTGGGCAGCTAGGTCCTCAGGGTGTGGGGCGGGTCTCTGCACATCGGCCAACACCTCGAGTCTCTGTCGACGCTGCTGCCGCAGATTTCTCCAGCGCCTGGCCGCCTGGCCTGGCAGCAGCAGCACAAGGGCAGCTTCCGCAGGGCCCAAGATATTATCCATTGAGTGTAATATCTGTAAGGAATTAGGAGAGGGTGTGAGACTGACAAGCAGCAGTGTCTTCCTCCCTGGGACCCTCCATTCCCCACTGGTCCCCCACCGATCCCCACATCCCCTGCCATCCGACACGCTCTGCCCACGCATCCCCAGCCACAGCGGGGGGCCCTGGTCAGCGGACCTCACACTCTGTACCTCAGACACCCGCACGTAATGTTACCTGGACCAGGTGTTGGTCCCCTCCCCGGTTCACACACCCACTCTGGTCGCAGAGATGTCCCCGGTGTTGGGCCCAGTTCCTGGGTGTTTGGTTATTGGCTGCTGTCCGTAGTTTTACCTCCCGCAGTATTCAGGCACCATGGTCTGATTGGGATGCTAGGCAATAACTCCCACATGCTACATGGCCCGGCCTACCCACAGGGATCCACTTGGGAGATGTGAAGTGCTCACTTAACTATGATTGCCAATTCCCGATTAGCAGCCTTCAGCTGCGCGGTCAGAGGCCTCCGTGGTCAGTGGGAGGTATGGGTGGTCAGTGAGGCAGGAGAGCATCTGGTGTTGCCCCGGAAAGGGACCACATGGTCCAGGGGTTGGCATGGCGACCTGCGAGTTCTGAGACACCCATCTCAGCCCCCCCACCAGCTGAGCCTTGGGCGGCTACCCCCTCCCCCCTGTCTGCAACCCCCCCCCTCCACCCATTGACAGCCAACCCCGACTGAGGCTGTCCCTTACGGGGTCTCCCCCACCCCCTTCCGAGCACCTGGGCTGTAACCCCAATGCCCCCAGTCTCATTGCCCAGGAGCGAAGATGGCTACCCACCTCTTCGGGTTCCCACAGCAGCGTTCTGCCAGCTTCGCCTTTTGTATAAAGGAGTTCTAATCAGCGCCCGCGTGACTACTTATTGGGGAGGCGGTTAGATTGCTGGAGGCCGTTAGATAGGGGGTCGCTCCCGTTAATTGTATGGAGATTGGGTTTAACCGGTGATTATTGGTTTCTCGCCATGCTACGGTGGAATTGGTTTTGCCAACAGGGCTGGTTAGATCTCAAACAGATCGGTGTCTGGTGCCTTTCTTGACCTTGGACTCTCCCGAGATTTAACGGCCTTGTCGCACACTCATTTAAGTGCAACTTAATCTATACAAGCTCCTAATATACCATTTTCCAGAAATTCATATTCAGTATTCTGTGTGCCGATGCGGGGGTGGGTTTAGCTCAGTCGGATGGACAGCTGGCTTGTGATGCAGAGCGAGGCCAGTAGCGTGGGTTCGATTCCCGTACCGGCCGCGGTTATCCATGAAGCCCCGCCTTCTCAATTGCCCCTTGCCTGAGCTGTGGTGATCCTCAGGTTAAATCACCACCAGTCAGCTCTCCCCCACAAAGGGGAAAGCAGCCTATGGTCATCTGGGACGATAGTTTTTACTCTGTATGCCTTCGGGAAGGAATATTGCTTCTGAGAAATAAAATTAAACTTTGTAGTTGCTGTACAAATGGAAATAAAAGGCTAATCCACTTTCACCATGTGCTCAACATAAAGGTTCCAGCATGGAAATGGATCATTCCACCCAATCAGCCCGTGTCAGTGAATACTCTCCATGCAAGCAAACAGTTCCAATCCCATTCATCGACCTTGTTCCCATATCCCTCTTTCCTTCATTTGCCAATCTAACCTATTATGATGGACCATTTCTGCCTCGACTATTAACCCTGAAGGAGTTACAATTCAGAATTCTTTATGTAAAAAGTTCCTCCCGCCTCCAGTTCTAAATTTCTTGCGTTGAATTTCATTCCTGATCCCTCACTATTGGAAATAGTCTGAACTCGAATGATGCTGCAGAACTTAAACACTGCTTATTGTACAAAGAATTTGAGTTGCGAATTCACCCAGCGTGGCTAATACAAAGTAATAGGGTTGCATTTCTCTCCGAGCTCACGGTGTAATGTTCGCTAGCAAGGGGAGAGTTGTAATTCTGCTGTGGTAGCTGGAGAAGCAGCAGCAGCTGTTGATGTCAAAAGAGTGGCGGTGATTGACTTAATATGCAGGCATCTGTGCCAGTAATTCAATTTTCCGGAAGATGGATGCTTTCTGTCTGACAGATAGCAGGATAATGACAAAACAGCATGATTGAGTTTGCATGTGCAAAGAAGTGAAAGTATGGAGCCTATGAGGTTGCAGGAAGAAAAACACAGATTTTGACTCGGTGCACTCGGGTCAGTAGGAAGTCAGCAGCCACTTTTCCATTACTTGCGATTTTTAATTCCGTTTAAGTCAAAGTCAAGATCAATCCCAATGTGTGTGAGACCAGAGCGAGTGAGGGAGCAGTTATTCTTTATACAGTCATTTTCCAAAATCTGCGGTGTTTACAGTGGAACTTATTTTCCCCTCCAAATGTCTGTATCCGATATTTGTTTGGCTGGGTTCTGAGTGTTGGACTGGATTACTGGCCACTCCTGTAGCTGAGCTAATTATTTTTAAGCAGAGGAGACCACCATATATAATATGTTGATCGAGCCCGATGGGGAATGATCCAGGAATCTGTTTACTGAAGCAGGAAAGATCCATGCAGATGGCGGTGAACTATAGGGTCAGCACCCTGCACTCTGTTGCGATTCTGATCGATGTTATGACATGACGTGGAATTGATTATGACATCCAAAGATTGAATGGCCTACTTGTGATGAATGAGGAAATCGGTATATATTTTATATTTGTGGAAGTACAGTTTTACAAATTTTTAAAAAACTATTTGGGGCCTTGTCCGGTTTCCTAACAAATGTTGGGGTCTGGTCCAGTATCTTAACTTACTCATAGAATCCTAAAGTGCAGAAAGAGGCCATTTGGCCCATTGAGTTTGCACCAGCCCTCTGAAAGAGCACCTAACGTAGGTGTGGTGAAAGTATTCACCAAAATATAAATTGTCTGTACAGTACTGTGGCCTATGGCCAGGGAATGGTAATATGATCTCCTTCCATGTATTGTACTGGAACCCTGGTGGGCTCCGCCTCTAGCTCTGCCCCCCCCCCCCCCCCCCCGGCTCTGCCCCCCCCCCCCCCCCCCGGGGCCCCGGGCGGTATATAGACCTGCCGCCTGTGGGAGGCGCTCATTGTTAAAGCAGTCACAGGCAGGCAAGTTCTTGGATAATAAAGCCTATGTTCCCTCGTTCTCATCTTCGTGTAGTGAATTGATGGTACATCACGAGGCACACCCCCTTCCCAACCTATCCCTGTAATCCTACCTAGTTTTTTGCACACTAAGGGGCAATTTAGCATGGCCAATCCAGCTAACCTGCACATCTTTGGGCTGGGGTAGGAAACCGGAGAAGCAGGAGGAAACCCACACAGACGCGGGGAGAAAGTACAAAACGCCACACTGACAGTCACCCGAGGCGGGAATTGAACCTGGGTCCCTGGCGCTGTGGGGCAAAGGTGTTGGCCACTGTGCCACCGTGCCACCCATAAGTCCTACCTTCCTCTGTTCCTGCTGATTGGTGGCAGCATAGTACATCTCACAGGGATGGGGAACTTGGAGGGAGCTGCTGTGGTGCTTTACTCAACTTAGAACATGACGAACAGATCTCTGGGAACACATTGTCCACTCACACTCTTGGCTCATGATATGATCTCATAAAGCCAAGCAAAGAGAATAGGTTTCCATTGACATGTGACAATAAATATCAATCAATCATAAGTAATGATTTGACTACCAAAGAATGACTATTTCAAGTAAAGCTGGAATTAATTCACTTGGTCTCCCTCTCACATCTACACATGCTATGCGACTTTTTCTGTGCAGCCTTAATGGTCCATCCTTCAAAACATTCACTTCCTTATCCACACAGCTTTACCACTATCTTGTTCTATTATTTATGGGCCAGTGTTTAGAAAACCCCAAAGTATATTACGGAGTTCATCTGACCCACAACTTTGAATAGATTTTGTTTATGGGGAGCACAAGGGCCCACTTTACAGGTGTGATGCAACAGAGAACTAAAAGTATTTTAAAACAAAAACAATGTTTATTCTATGAATCCAGTTAACATTTTATAAACATACAATAAACAGTTTATCAACTACCAACCCTGACAACCCCCCCAAAAGATACAGTACTCTATAGACAACCCTGAATAACCTTCCAAACAACATCCACAAGTTAAACCCTTTTTAAATAAAGACAGCAGGTTTAACTTCCCTACCGAAACAGGTATTGCTTTGAAATCATCAATGAGCTGAAGACGTTCTTTAGCTTGTACATAGAAAGATTATTTTACATATCTGCTTGCTTTGAATGCAGCTCTCCAACTCTGAAAACAAAACTAAACACACTGCAGCTGCCAGTTCAAAACGAAAGTAAAAGCAGAGCCAGAGATCAGCTCCACTCACACAATGACATCACTGCAGCCATTTGATAAACACCTATTTCTTAAAGGTACATCCACCTGACATACATCAAAAGGGAACTAGCTCCTACAGGGTCTACAATTTGACCCCATGGCTTTGCGATCCTCCCAAAAGGTAAAGAATGATTTTGGTGGCTGGAGATTAAACTCTCTCACCAGCAAAAGCATTCTGATTTCTCACCATTAAAATCATTTCTCAACTGGTGACTTTCTTTTTTTATTATGGTAATTCTAATCCGTACTTGTTAAGCATGAATTTCTATTCATTTGTTTCATTGTTGTGCCAGACTCGTAACACATAGGACCAGATTGTGTGGAAAAGCAATGTTGAAGCTAATAGCATTCACCCTTATTAAAGTGTAATGTGGGTAGCATCATCATCATCCATAGAATTTACAGTGCAGAAGGAAGCCATTCGGTCCATCGAGTCTGCACCGGCTCTTGGAAAGAGCACCCCACCCAAGGTCCACACCTTCACCCCATCCCCACAACCCACTAACCCCTAAGGGTAATTTTGGACACTATGGGCAATTTAGCATGGCCAATCCACCTAACCCGCACATCTTTGAACTCCGATAACTACACACACAGTGTTAAAGGCAGAAATCAGGATGTCCAAGTTGGCCCGCTCTTTCAGAAGCTGCATCATACTGCTTTACATTGAACTACAAGGAATGCTGTAGGTTGCTTTACTTACATTTTTTTTTACATTTAGAGTATCCAATTCATTTTTTCCAATTAAGGGGCAATTTAGCATGGCCAATCTACCTATCCTGCACATCATTTGGGCTGTGGGGGTGAAACCCACGCAAACAAGGGGAGAATGTATAAACTCCACACGACAGTGACCAGAGCCGGGATCATACCTGGGAGCTCGGTGCCGTGAGGCAACAGTACTAACCATTGTACCATCGTGCTGCCCTTGCTTTACTTACGTAATACCTACAAGCCAAAATGCCAGAAAATCCCTGCACAAGTGCATTTTTAATAGCACGATAAGTCCTAATTGCTACCCAACAACTACTCTGGCACTGAAAATTAACTTTTAAAAGTGTGAAGTCTGATTCCTTCAAATTGAATTCCCCCCCCCACCCCCCAACCCCCCCCCCCCCCCCCCCCTACCCCCCCCCCTCTTTTCCGTCTCTCTTCATCCTACCTTTTGTTCCCTCACTTTATTTCACTTCCTATTCACGCTTTGACATGCTTTCTGGTCCAGTCTCTGCATGCCCAATTAAGGATTCTCCAGTCCAATTAGTTAAGGAGATACACAGTTTCCTGGCCTGCAGGCTTGGGCCTCGAATCCCATGTAGAGAGCAACACACTGAAATGTCTTTCTACCTACAGTAAGTTCAAGTGCAAAACCTCGAGTCTGTGGGCAAGACGAAATGCAATGAATAGCTGGTACTGTTTGTTCATGGCTGACCACAAAATGTAATCCAATTTGTGGAGTTGGGACAAAAATCAAAGTAGAATCTGATGCTAATCTCCAGTTGGCCTAACTCTTTGTGCTGCTAAAAAGCTGTGCCTTTCCAGCATTTCCTATTTTCTTTACAGTATCAGAATAACAGTGGCAATGGTGTCAATTTCACTTTTAAATTAGCTAGTTGTGCCATTTGTAATGTTATTCTATGCGTCAGATATATAGCGCAGTTCACAACCGTTGTTCATGAGTCACTCATTCTTCCTATGCAAAACGCTACCCTATCATATAGGCAACCCCAATGTGCTTCGTGGCATGTTGACTAAGTCGAGTGATCCACCATATTATTTCTGGAAAAATACATTGTAGGTTGCCAAGGGAGGTTATTTTCAAGATCAGGCCAACGGAAGATCGGCAAAACAATACCACCAGGTTTACCAATAAGGTTTTATTTGCTTCAAACCAATTGCATTTTTTCCAAACCCTGGGTCTGACTAAACATCGGAGTTTCCTGTCATTTATCTAATCTATTTAACATAAATATTTTGGTCAAAAGGTGGGATACGTTTGTTTCTCACTATCGCCATTCACTTGGCATCCAGAGCATGAGTTCATGGATGGGCAGGCGGATTAAAAGATGGATGGCAGGATTTACATAGAATTTACAGTGCAGAAGGAGGCCATTCGGCCCATACCAACTCATGGAAAGAGCACCCTACCCCCTACCCAAGGTCAACGCCTCCACCCTATCCCCATAACTCTGTGACCCCACCCAACACTAAGGGCAATTTTGGACACTAAGGGCAATTTATCATGGCCAATCCACCTAACCTGCACATCTTTGGACTGTGGGAGGAAACCGGAGTACCCAGAGGAAACCCACGCACACACGGGGAGGATGTGCAGACTCCACACAGACAGTGACCCAAGCCGGAATCGAACCTGGCACCCTGGAGCTGTGAAGCAATTGTGCTATCCACAATGCTACCGTGGAAAGGTGGTTAGAAGAATGGACGAATGGACGGGTATTCTAATTGTGAGATTTATCCTCAAAAACAGTCATCGGACATTGGGCTGTCAGGGTCTTCATTCCACCTTTTTAACAAATATCCGTTGAACATCATTCATAATGTTATAAATATCAAAAATATTTCTCATTTAAAGTGATGCTTTTTTTCAATAAAGAGAAAAAGAGGAAAATTGAATCCTGGCAATGTGGACTAAGAGCGGGAAATGCTGAAAATAGAAGCAGGTCGATCAGCACCTGACTGATTTGCTGATGCTGCATAACACTGCAGGTGCTTCTCTACGAACACTCTGAAGCAGCACTCTGTAATCCCCACACCCAGCGTAATCCCACACTGCCAGTGTAATCCCCACACTGCCAGTTTAATCCCCATGCTGCCAGTGTAATCTCCGTGCTGCCAGTGTAATCCCCGTGCTGCCAGTGTAATCCCCATGCTGCCAGTGTAATCCCCGTGCTGCCAGTGTAATCCCCATGCTGCCAGTGTAATCCCCATGCTGCCAGTGTAATCCCCATACTGCCAGTGTAATCCCCATGCTGCCAGTGTAATCCCCGTGCTGCCAGTGTAATCTCCGTGCTGCCAGTGTAATCCCCGTGCTGCCAGTGTAATCCCCATGCTGCCAGTGTAATCCCCATGCTGCCACTGTAATCCCCATGCTGCCAGTGTAATCCCCGTGCTGACAGTGTAATCCCCGTGCTGCCAGTGTAATCCCCATGCTGCGAGTGTAATCACCATGCTGCCAGTGTAATCCCCGTGCTGCCAGTGTAATCCCCGTCCTGCCAGTGTAATCCCCATGCTGCCAGTGTAATCCCCGTCCTGCCAGTGTAATCCCCGTGCTGCTATCGTAATCCCCATGCTGCCAGTGTAATCCCCGTGCTGCCAGTGTAATCCCCATGCTGCCAGTGTAATCCACATGCTGCTATCGTAATCCCCATGCTGCCAGTGTAATCCCCGTGCTGCCAGTGTAATCCCCATGCTGCCAGTGTAATCCCCATGCTGCCAGTGTAATCCCCGTGCTGCCAGTGTAATCCCAATGCTGCTATCCTAATGCCCATGCTGCCAGTGTAATCCCCGTGCTGCCAGTGTAATCCCTGTGCTGCCAGTGTAATCCCCATGCTGCCAGTGTAATCCCCATGCTGCCAGTGTAATCCCCATGCTGCCAGTGTAAACCCCGTGCTGCCAGTGTAATCCCCGTGCTGCCAGTGTAATCCCCATCCTGCCAGTGTAATCCCCATGCTGCCAGTGTAATCCCCGTGCTGCCAGTGTAATCCCCATTCTGCCAGTGTAATCCCCATGCTGCCAGTGTAATCCCCATGCTGCCAGTGTAATCCCCGTGCTGCCAGTGTAATCCCCGTGCTGCTAGTGTAAACCCCGTGCTGCCAGTGTAATCTCCCTGCTGCCAGTGTAATCCCCATGCTGCCAGTGTAATCCCCATGCTGCCAGTGTAAACCCCATGCTGCCAGTGTAATCCCGTGCTGCCAGTGTAATCCCCATGCTGCCAGTGTAATACCCATGCTGCCAGTATAATCCCCATGCTGCCAGTGTAATCCCCGTGCTGCCAGTGTAATCCCCGTGCTGCCAGTGTAATCCCCGTGCTGCCAGTGTAATCCCCGTGCTGCCAGTGTAAATCCGATGCTGCCAGTGTAATCCACATGCTGCCAGTGTAATCCCCGTGCTGCCAGTGTAATGCCCATGCTGCCAGTGTAGTCCCTGTGCTGCCAGTGTAATCCCCATGCTGCCAGTGTAATCCCCGTGCTGCCAGTGTAATCCCCGTGCTGCCAGTGTAATCCCCATTCTGCCAGTGTAATCCCCATGCTGCCAGTGTAATCCCCATGCTGCCAGTGTAATCCCCGTGCTGCCAGTGTAAACCCCGTGCTGCCAGTGTAATCCCCATGCTGCCAGTGTAATCCCCATGCTGCCAGTGTAATCCCCATGCTGCCAGTGTAAACCCCATGCTGCCAGTGCAATCCCCATGCTGCCAGTGTAATCCCCATGCTGCCAATGTAATACCCATGCTGCCAGTATAATCCCCATGCTGCCAGTGTAATCCCCGTGCTGCCAGTGTAATCCCCGTGCTGCCAGTGTAGGCCCCATGCTGCCAGTGTAATCCCCGTGCTGCCAGTGTAATCCCCATGCTGCCTGTGTAATCCCCATGCTGCCAGTGTAATCCCCGTGCTGCCAGTGTAATCCCCATGCTGCCAGTGTAATCCCCATGCTGCCAGTGTAATCCCCATGCTGCCAGTGTAATCCCCATGCTGCCAGTGTAATCCCCATGCTGCCAGTGTAATCCCCGTGCTGCCAGTGTAATCCCCATGCTGCCAGTGTAATCCCCATGCTGCCAGTGTAATCCCCGTGCTGCCAGTGTAATCCCCATGCTGCCAGTGCAATCCACATGCTGCCAGTGTAATCCCCGTGCTGCCAGTGTAATGCCCATGCTGCCAGTGTAATCCCCGTGCTGCCAGTGTAATCCCCATGCTGCCAGTGTAATCCCCATGATGCCTGTGTAATCCCCATTCTGCCAGAGTAATCCCCGTGCTGCCAGTGTAATCCCCGTGCTGCCAGTGTCATCCCCGTGCTTCCAGTGTAATCCCCATGCTGCCAGTGTAATCCCCGTGCTGCCAGTGTAATCCCCGTGCTGCCAGTGTAATCCCCGTGCTGCCAGTGTAATCCCCATGCTGCCAGTGTAATCCCCGTGCTGCCAGTGTAATCCCCATGCTGCCAGTGTAATCCCCATGCTGCCAGTGTAATCCCTGATCTGCCAGTGTAATCCCCGTGCAGCCAGTGTAATCCCCATGCTGCCAGTGTAATCTGCATGCTGACAGTGTAATCCCGTGCGGCCAGTGTAATCCCCGTGCTGCCAGTGTAATCCCCATGCTGCCAGTGTAATCACCATGCTGCCAGTGTAATCCCCATGCTGCCAGTGTAATCCCCACACTGCCAGTGTAATCACCATGCTGCCAGTATAATCACCATGCTGCCATTGTAACCCCCAAACTGCCAGTGTAATCCCCGTGCTGCCAGTGTAATCCCCATGCTGCCAGTGTAATCACCATGCTGCCACTGTAATCCCAGTTCTGCCAGTGTAATCCCCCCTGCTGCCAGTGTTATCCCCATGCTGCCAGTGTAATCCTGGAGCTGCCAGTGTAATCCCCATGCTGCCAGTGTAATCCCCATGCTGCCAGTGTAATCTCCGTGCTGCCAGTGTAATCCCCGTGCTGCCAGTGTAATCCCCGTGCTGCCAGTGTAATCCCCATGCTGCCAGTGTAATCCCCATGCTGCCAGTGTAATCCCCGTGCTGCCAGTGTAATCCCCGTGCTGCCAGTGTAATCCCCGTGCTGCCAGTGTAATCCCCATGCTGCCAGTGTAATCCCCGTGCTGCCAGTGTAATCCCCATGCTGCCAGTGTAATCCCCATGCTGCTATCGTAATCCCCATGCTGCCAGTGTAATCCCCATGCTGCCAGTGTAATCCCCATGCTGCCAGTGTAATCCCCATGCTGCCAGTGTAATCCCCATGCTGCCAGTGTAATCCCAATGCTGCTATCCTAATGCCCATGCTGCCAGTGTAATCCCCGTGCTGCCAGTGTAATCCCCATGCTGCCAGTGTAATCCCCATGCTGCCAGTGTAATCCCCATGCTGCCAGTGTAATCCCCATGCTGACAGTGTAATCGCCGTGCTGCCAGTGTAATCGCCGTGCTGCCAGTGTAATCCCCCTTCTGCCAGTGTAATCCCCATGCTGCCAGTGTAATCCCCGTGCTGCCAGTGTAATCCCCATTCTGCCAGTGTAATCCCCATGTTGCCAGTGTAATCCCCATGCTGCCAGTGTAATCCCCGTGCTGCCAGTGTAAACCCCGTGCTGCCAGTGTAATCCCCGTGCTGCCAGTGTAATCCCCATGCTGCCAGTGTAATCCCCATGCTGCCAGTGTAAACCCCATGCTGCCAGTGTAATCCCTTGCTGCCAGTGTAATCCCCATGCTGCCAATGTAATACCCGTGCTGCCAGTGTAATCCCCATGCTACCAGTGTAATCACCATGCTGCCAGTATAATCCCCATGCTGCCAGTGTAATCCCCGTGCTGCCAGTGTAATCCCCGTGCTGCCAGTGTAATCCCCGTGCTGCCAGTGTAATCCCCGTGCTGCCAGTGTAATCCCCGTGCTGCCAGTGTAATCCCCGTGCTGCCAGTGTAGGCCCCATGCTGCCAGTGTAATCCCCGTGCTGTCAGAGTAATCCCCGTGCTGCCAGTGTAATCCCCATACTGCCAGTGTAATCCCCATGCTGCCAGTGTAATCCCCATGCTGCCAGTGTAATCCCCGTGCTGCCAGTGTAATCCCCATGCTGCCTGTGTAATCCCCATGCTGCCAGTGTAATCCCCGTGCTGCCAGTGTAATCCCCATGCTGCCAGTGTAATCCCCATGCTGCCAGTGTAATCCCCATGCTGCCAGTGTAATCCCCGTGCTGCCAGTGTAATCCCCATGCTGCCAGTGTAATCCCCATGCTGCCAGTGTAATCCCCGTGCTGCCAGTGTAATCCCCATGCTGCCAGTGTAATCCCCATGCTGCCAGTGTAATCCCCGTGCTGCCAGTGTAATCCCCTTGCTGCCAGTGCAATCCACATGCTGCCAGTGTAATCCCCGTGCTGCCAGTGTAATGCCCATGCTGCCAGTGTAATCCCCGTGCTGCCAGTGTAATCCCCATGCTGCCAGTGTAATCCCCATGCTGCCTGTGTAATCCCCGTGCTGCCAGTGTAATCCCCGTGCTTCCAGTGTAATCCCCATTCTGCCAGTGTAATCCCCGTGCTGCCAGTGTAATCCCTGTGCTGCCAGTGTAATCCCGCGCTGCCAGTGTAATCCCCATGCTGCCAGTGTAATCCCCGTGCTGCCAGTGTAATCCCCATGCTGCCAGTGTAATCCCCATGCTGCCAGTGTAATCCCTGATCTGCCAGTGTAATCCCCGTGCTGCCAGTGTAATCCCCATGCTGCCAGTGTAATCCCTGTGCTGCCAGTGTAATCCCCAAACTGCCAGTGTAATCCCCATGCTGCCAGTGTAATCCTCATGCTGCCAGTGTAATCCGCATGCTGCCAGTGTAATCCGCATGCTGCCAGTGTAATCCCCGTGCTGCCAGTGTAATCCCAATGCTGCTATCCTAATGCCCATGATGCCAGTGTAATCCCCGTGCTGCCAGTGTAATCCCCATGCTGCCAGTGTAATCCCCATGCTGCCAGTGTAATCCCCATGCTGCCAGTGTAATCCCCGTGCTGCCAGTGTAATCCCCATGCTGCCAGTGTAATCCCCATGCTGCCAGTGTAATCCCCATGCTGCCAGTGTAATCCCCATGCTGCCAGTGTAATCCCCATGCTGCCAGTGTAATCCCCGTGCTGCCAGTGTAATCCCCATGCTGCCAGTGTAATCCCCATGCTGCCAGTGTAATCCCCGTGCTGCCAGTGTAATCCCCATGCTGCCAGTGCAATCCACATGCTGCCAGTGTAATCCCCGTGCTGCCAGTGTAATGCCCATGCTGCCAGTGTAATCCCCGTGCTGCCAGTGTAATCCCCATGCTGCCAGTGTAATCCCCATGATGCCTGTGTAATCCCCATTCTGCCAGAGTAATCCCCGTGCTGCCAGTGTAATCCCCGTGCTGCCAGTGTCATCCCCGTGCTTCCAGTGTAATCCCCATGCTGCCAGTGTAATCCCCGTGCTGCCAGTGTAATCCCCGTGCTGCCAGTGTAATCCCCGTGCTGCCAGTGTAATCCCCATGCTGCCAGTGTAATCCCCGTGCTGCCAGTGTAATCCCCATGCTGCCAGTGTAATCCCCATGCTGCCAGTGTAATCCCTGATCTGCCAGTGTAATCCCCGTGCTGCCAGTGTAATCCCCATGCTGCCAGTGTAATCTGCATGCTGACAGTGTAATCCCGTGCGGCCAGTGTAATCCCCGTGCTGCCAGTGTAATCCCCATGCTGCCAGTGTAATCACCATGCTGCCAGTGTAATCCCCATGCTGCCAGTGTAATCCCCACACTGCCAGTGTAATCACCATGCTGCCAGTATAATCACCATGCTGCCATTGTAACCCCCAAACTGCCAGTGTAATCCCCGTGCTGCCAGTGTAATCCCCATGCTGCCAGTGTAATCACCATGCTGCCACTGTAATCCCAGTTCTGCCAGTGTAATCCCCCCTGCTGCCAGTGTTATCCCCATGCTGCCAGTGTAATCCTGGAGCTGCCAGTGTAATCCCCATGCTGCCAGTGTAATCCCCATGCTGCCAGTGTAATCTCCGTGCTGCCAGTGTAATCCCCGTGCTGACAGTGTAATCCCCGTGCTGCCAGTGTAATCCCCATGCTGCCAGTGTAATCCCCATGCTGCCAGTGTAATCCCCGTGCTGCCAGTGTAATCCCCGTGCTGCCAGTGTAATCCCCGTGCTGCCAGTGTAATCCCCATGCTGCCAGTGTAATCCCCGTGCTGCCAGTGTAATCCCCATGCTGCCAGTGTAATCCCCATGCTGCTATCGTAATCCCCATGCTGCCAGTGTAATCCCCATGCTGCCAGTGTAATCCCCATGCTGCCAGTGTAATCCCCATGCTGCCAGTGTAATCCCCATGCTGCCAGTGTAATCCCAATGCTGCTATCCTAATGCCCATGCTGCCAGTGTAATCCCCGTGCTGCCAGTGTAATCCCCATGCTGCCAGTGTAATCCCCATGCTGCCAGTGTAATCCCCATGCTGCCAGTGTAATCCCCATGCTGACAGTGTAATCGCCGTGCTGCCAGTGTAATCGCCGTGCTGCCAGTGTAATCCCCCTTCTGCCAGTGTAATCCCCATGCTGCCAGTGTAATCCCCGTGCTGCCAGTGTAATCCCCATTCTGCCAGTGTAATCCCCATGTTGCCAGTGTAATCCCCATGCTGCCAGTGTAATCCCCGTGCTGCCAGTGTAAACCCCGTGCTGCCAGTGTAATCCCCGTGCTGCCAGTGTAATCCCCATGCTGCCAGTGTAAACCCCATGCTGCCAGTGTAATCCCTTGCTGCCAGTGTAATCCCCATGCTGCCAATGTAATACCCGTGCTGCCAGTGTAATCCCCATGCTACCAGTGTAATCACCATGCTGCCAGTATAATCCCCATGCTGCCAGTGTAATCCCCGTGCTGCCAGTGTAATCCCCGTGCTGCCAGTGTAATCCCCGTGCTGCCAGTGTAATCCCCGTGCTGCCAGTGTAATCCCCGTGCTGCCAGTGTAATCCCCGTGCTGCCAGTGTAGGCCCCATGCTGCCAGTGTAATCCCCGTGCTGTCAGAGTAATCCCCGTGCTGCCAGTGTAATCCCCATACTGCCAGTGTAATCCCCATGCTGCCAGTGTAATCCCCATGCTGCCAGTGTAATCCCCGTGCTGCCAGTGTAATCCCCATGCTGCCTGTGTAATCCCCATGCTGCCAGTGTAATCCCCGTGCTGCCAGTGTAATCCCCATGCTGCCAGTGTAATCCCCATGCTGCCAGTGTAATCCCCATGCTGCCAGTGTAATCCCCGTGCTGCCAGTGTAATCCCCATGCTGCCAGTGTAATCCCCATGCTGCCAGTGTAATCCCCGTGCTGCCAGTGTAATCCCCATGCTGCCAGTGTAATCCCCATGCTGCCAGTGTAATCCCCGTGCTGCCAGTGTAATCCCCTTGCTGCCAGTGCAATCCACATGCTGCCAGTGTAATCCCCGTGCTGCCAGTGTAATGCCCATGCTGCCAGTGTAATCCCCGTGCTGCCAGTGTAATCCCCATGCTGCCAGTGTAATCCCCATGCTGCCAGTGTAATCCCCGTGCTGCCAGTGTAATCCCCGTGCTTCCAGTGTAATCCCCATTCTGCCAGTGTAATCCCCGTGCTGCCAGTGTAATCCCTGTGCTGCCAGTGTAATCCTGCGCTGCCAGTGTAATCCCCATGCTGCCAGTGTAATCCCCGTGCTGCCAGTGTAATCCCCATGCTGCCAGTGTAATCCCCATGCTGCCAGTGTAATCCCTGATCTGCCAGTGTAATCCCCGTGCTGCCAGTGTAATCCCCATGCTGCCAGTGTAATCCCTGTGCTGCCAGTGTAATCCCCAAACTGCCAGTGTAATCCCCATGCTGCCAGTGTAATCCTCATGCTGCCAGTGTAATCCGCATGCTGCCAGTGTAATCCGCATGCTGCCAGTGTAATCCCCGTGCTGCCAGTGTAATCCCAATGCTGCTATCCTAATGCCCATGATGCCAGTGTAATCCCCGTGCTGCCAGTGTAATCCCCATGCTGCCAGTGTAATCCCCATGCTGCCAGTGTAATCCCCATGCTGCCAGTGTAATCCCCATGCTGCCAGTGTAATCGCCGTGCTGCCAGTGTAATCCCCATTCTGCCAGTGTAATCCCCATGCTGCCAGTGTAATCCCCGTGCTGCCAGTGTAATCCCCATTCTGCCAGTGTAATCCCCATGCTGCCAGTGTAATCCCCATGCTGCCAGTGTAATCCCCGTGCTGCCAGTGTAATCCCCGTGCTGCCAGTGTAATCCCCATGCTGCCAGTGTAATCCCCATGCTGCCAGTGTAATCCCCATGCTGCCAGTGTAAACCCCATGCTGCCAGTGTAATCCCTTGCTGCCAGTGTAATCCCCAATGCTGCCAATGTAATACCCATGCTGCCAGTATAATCCCCATGCTGCCAGTGTAATCCCCGTGCTGCCAGTGTAATCCCCGTGCTGCCAGTGTAGGCCCCATGCTGCCAGTGTAATCCCCGTGCTGCCAGTGTAATCCCCATGCTGCCTGTGTAATCCCCATGCTGCCAGTGTAATCCCCGTTCTGCCAGTGTAATCCCCATGCTGCCAGTGTAATCCCCGTGCTGCCAGTGTAATCCCCATGCTGCCAGTGCAATCCACATGCTGCCAGTGTAATCCCCGTGCTGCCAGTGTAATGCCCATGCTGCCAGTGTAATCCCTGTGCTGCCAGTGTAATCCCCATGCTGCCAGTGTAATCCCCATGCTGCCTGTGTAATCCCCATTCTGCCAGTGTAATCCCCGTGCTGCCAGTGTAATCCCCGTGCTGCCGGTGTAATGCCCGTGCTTCCAGTGTAATCCCCATGCTGCCAGTGTAATCCCCGTGCTGCCAGTGTAATCCCCGTGCTGCCAGTGTAATCCCCGTGCTGCCAGTGTAATCCCCATGCTGCCAGTGTAATCCCCGTGCTGCCAGTGTAATCCCCATGCTGCCAGTGTAATCCCCATGCTGCCAGTGTAATCCCTGATCTGCCAGTGTAATCCCCGTGCTGCCAGTGTAATCCCCATGCTGCCAGTGTAATCCCCATGCTGCCAGTGTAATCCCCGTGCTGCCAGTGTAATCCCCATGCTGCCAGTGTAATCCCCATGCTGCCAGTGTAATCCCCATGCTGCCAGTGTAATCCCCATGCTGCCAGTGTAATCCCCATGCTGCCAGTGTAATCCCCGTGCTGCCAGTGTAATGCCCATGCTGCCAGTGTAATCCCCGTGCTGCCAGTGTAATCCCCATGCTGCCAGTGTAATCCCCATGCTGCCTGTGTAATCCCCGTGCTGCCAGTGTAATCCCCGTGCTTCCAGTGTAATCCCCATTCTGCCAGTGTAATCCCCGTGCTGCCAGTGTAATCCCGCGCTGCCAGTGTAATCCCCATGCTGCCAGTGTAATCCCCGTGCTGCCAGTGTAATCCCCATGCTGCCAGTGTAATCCCCATGCTGCCAGTGTAATCCCTGATCTGCCAGTGTAATCCCCGTGCTGCCAGTGTAATCCCCATGCTGCCAGTGTAATCCCTGTGCTGCCAGTGTAATCCCCAAACTGCCAGTGTAATCCCCATGCTGCCAGTGTAATCCTCATGCTGCCAGTGTAATCCGCATGCTGCCAGTGTAATCCGCATGCTGCCAGTGTAATCCCCGTGCTGCCAGTGTAATCCCAATGCTGCTATCCTAATGCCCATGCTGCCAGTGTAATCCCCGTGCTGCCAGTGTAATCCCCATGCTGCCAGTGTAATCCCCATGCTGCCAGTGTAATCCCCATGCTGCCAGTGTAATCCCCATGCTGCCAGTGTAATCGCCGTGCTGCCAGTGTAATCCCCATTCTGCCAGTGTAATCCCCATGCTGCCAGTGTAATCCCCGTGCTGCCAGTGTAATCCCCATTCTGCCAGTGTAATCCCCATGCTGCCAGTGTAATCCCCATGCTGCCAGTGTAATCCCCGTGCTGCCAGTGTAAACCCCGTGCTGCCAGTGTAATCCCCATGCTGCCAGTGTAATCCCCATGCTGCCAGTGTAATCCCCATGCTGCCAGTGTAAACCCCATGCTGCCAGTGTAATCCCTTGCTGCCAGTGTAATCCCCAATGCTGCCAATGTAATACCCATGCTGCCAGTATAATCCCCATGCTGCCAGTGTAATCCCCGTGCTGCCAGTGTAATCCCCGTGCTGCCAGTGTAGGCCCCATGCTGCCAGTGTAATCCCCGTGCTGCCAGTGTAATCCCCGTGCTGCCAGTGTAGGCCCCATGCTGCCAGTGTAATCCCCGTGCTGCCAGTGTAATCCCCGTGCTGCCAGTGTAATCCCCATGCTGCCAGTGTAATCCCCATGCTGCCAGTGTAATCCCCATGCTGCCAGTGTAATCCCCATGCTGCCAGTGTAATCCCCGTGCTGCCAGTGTAATCCCCGTGCTGCCAGTGTAATCCCCGTGCTGCCAGTGTAATGCCCGTGCTTCCAGTGTAATCCCCATGCTGCCAGTGTAATCCCCGTGCTGCCAGTGTAATCCCCGTGCTGCCAGTGTAATCCCCGTGCTGCCAGTGTAATCCCCATGCTGCCAGTGTAATCCCCGTGCTGCCAGTGTAATCCCCATGCTGCCAGTGTAATCCCCATGCTGCCAGTGTAATCCCTGATCTGCCAGTGTAATCCCCGTGCTGCCAGTGTAATCCCCATGCTGCCAGTGTAATCTGCATGCTGACAGTGTAATCCCGTGTGGCCAGTGTAATCCCCGTGCTGCCAGTGTAATCCCCATGCTGCCAGTGTAATCACCATGCTGCCAGTGTAATCCCCATGCTGCCAGTGTAATCCCCACACTGCCAGTGTAATCACCATGCTGCCAGTATAATCACCATGCTGCCATTGTAACCCCCAAACTGCCAGTGTAATCCCCGTGCTGCCAGTGTAATCCCCATGCTGCCAGTGTAATCACCATGCTGCCAGTGTAATCCCAGTGCTGCCAGTGTAATCCCCCCTGCTGCCAGTGTAATCCCCATACTGCCAGTGTAATCCTGGAGCTGCCAGTGTAATCCCCATGCTGCCAGTGTAATCCCCATGCTGCCAGTGTAATCTCCGTGCTGCCAGTGTAATCCCCGTGCTGACAGTGTAATCCCCGTGCTGCCAGTGTAATCCCCATGCTGCCAGTGTAATCCCCATGCTGCCAGTGTAATCCCCGTGCTGCCAGTGTAATCCCCGTGCTGCCAGTGTAATCCCCGTGCTGCTATCGTAATCCCCATCCTGCCAGTGTAATCCCCGTGCTGCCAGTGTAATCCCCATGCTGCCAGTGTAATCCCCATGCTGCTATCGTAATCCCCATGCTGCCAGTGTAATCCCCATGCTGCCAGTGTAATCCCCATGCTGCCAGTGTAATCCCCATGCTGCCAGTGTAATCCCGATGCTGCCAGTGTAATCCCCATGCTGCCAGTGTAATCCCCATGCTGCCAGTGTAATCCCCATGCTGCCAGTGTAATCCCGATGCTGCCAGTGTAATCCCGATGCTGCCAGTGTAATCCCCATGCTGCCAGTGTAATCCCCATGCTGCCAGTGTAATCCCCATGCTGCCAGTGTAATCCCCATGCTGCCAGTGTAATCCCCGTGCTGCCAGTGTAATCCCCTTGCTGCCAGTGTAATCCCCATGCTGCCGGTGTAATCCCCATGCTGCCAGTGTAATCCGCATGCTGCCAGTGTAATCCCCGTGCTGCCAGTGTAATCCCAATGCTGCTATCCTAATGCCCATGCTGCCAGTGTAATCCCCGTGCTGCCAGTGTAATCCCTGTGCTGCCAGTGTAATCCCCAAACTGCCAGTGTAATCCCCATGCTGCCAGTGTAATCCTCATGCTGCCAGTGTAATCCCCATGCTGCCAGTGTAATCCGCATGCTGCCAGTGTAATCCCCGTGCTGCCAGTGTAATCCCCATGCTGCCAGTGTAATCCCCGTGCTGCCAGTGTAATCCCCGTGCTGCCAGTGTAATCCCCGTGCTGCCACTGTAATCCCCATGCTGCCAGTGTAATCGCCGTGCTGCCAGTGTAATCGCCGTGCTGCCAGTGTAATCCCCATTCTGCCAGTGTAATCCCCATGCTGTCAGTGTAATCCCCGTGCTGCCAGTGTAATCCCCATTCTGCCAGTGTAATCCCCATGCTGCCAGTGTAATCCCCGTGCTGCCAGCGTAATCCCCGTGCTGCCAGCGTAATCCCCGTGCTGCCAGTGTAATCCCCGTGCTGGCAGCGTAATCCCCGTGCTGCCAGCGTAATCCCCGTGCTGCCAGTGTAATCCCCGTGCTGGCAGCGTAATCCCCGTGCTGCCAGTGTAAACCCCATGCTGCCAGTGTAATCCCTTGCTGCCAGTGTAATCCCCATGCTGCCAATGTAATACCCATGCTGCCAGTATAATCCCCATGCTGCCAGTGTAATCCCCGTGCTGCCAGTGTAATCCCCGTGCTGCCAGTGTAGGCCCCATGCTGCCACTGTAATCCCCGTGCTGCCAGTGTAATCCCCATGCTGCCTGTGTAATCCCCATGCTGCCAGTGTAATCCCCGTGCTGCCAGTGTAATCCCCATGCTGCCAGTGTAATCCCCGTGCTGCCAGTGTAATCCCCGTGCTGCCAGTGTAGGCCCCATGCTGCCACTGTAATCCCCGTGCTGCCAGTGTAATCCCCATGCTGCCTGTGTAATCCCCATGCTGCCAGTGTAATCCCCGTGCTGCCAGTGTAATCCCCATGCTGCCAGTGTAATCCCCATGCTGCCAGTGTAATCCCCATGCTGCCAGTGTAATCCCCATGCTGCCAGTGTATTCCCCGTGCTGCCAGTGTAATCCCCATGCTGCCAGTGTAATCCCCATGCTGCCAGTGTAATCCCCGTGCTGCCAGTGTAATCCCCATGCTGCCAGTGTAATCCCCATGCTGCCAGTGTAATCCCCGTGCTGCCAGTGTAATCCCCATGCTGCCAGTGCAATCCACATGCTGCCAGTGTAATCCCCGTGCTGCCAGTGTAATGCCCATGCTGCCAGTGTATTCCCCGTGCTGCCAGTGTAATCCCCATGCTGCCAGTGTAATCCCCATGCTGCCTGTGTAATCCCCATTCTGCCAGTGTAATCCCCGTGCTGCCAGTGTAATCCCCATGCTGCCAGTGTAATCCCCGTGCTTCCAGTGTAATCCCCATTCTGCCAGTGTAATCCCCGTGCTGCCAGTGTAATCCCCGTGCTGCCAGTGTAATCCCCGTTTTGCCAGTGTAATCCCCATGCTGCCAGTGTAATCCCCGTGCTGCCAGTGTAATCCCCATGCTGCCAGTGTAATCCCCATGCTGCCAGTGTAATCCCTGTTATGCCAGTGTAATCCCCGTGCTGCCAGTGTAATCCCCATGCTGCCAGTGTAATCTGCATGCTGACAGTGTAATCCCGTGCGGCCAGTGTAATCCCCGTGCTGCCAGTGTAATCCCCATGCTGCCAGTGTAATCACCATGCTGCCAGTGTAATCCCCATGCTGCCAGTGTAATCTCCGTGCTGCCAATGTAATCCCTGTGCTGCCAGTGTAATCCCCATGCTGCCAGTGTAATCTCCGTGCTGCCAGTGGAATCCCCATGCTGCCAGTGTAATCCCCGTGCTGCCAGTGTAATCCAAATGCTGCCACTGTAATCCCCATGCAGCCAGTGTAATCCCCGTGCTGCCAGTGCAGCCCCCCGTGCTGCCAGTGCAGCCCCCCATGCTGCCAGTGTAATCCCCGTGCTGCCAGTGTAATCCCCGTGCTGCCAGTGTAATTCCCATGCTGCCAGTGTAATCCGCATGCTGCCAGTGTAATCCCCAAACTGCCAGTGTAATCCCCATGCTGCCAGTGTAATCCCCGTGCTGCCAGTGTAACCCCCATGAGGTTTCCTCTCACGGTCCAAAGACGTGAAGGTCAGGTGGATTGGCCATGATAAATTGCCCTTAGTGACCAAAAAGGTTAGGAGGGGGTTATTGGGTTACGGGGATAGGGATAGGGCTTGAGTGGGGTGGTGCAAACTCGCTGGGCCGAATGGCCTCCTTCTGCTATGTTCTATGTTCTCTGCATATGGATTGAATGCAAGATCAAAAGAGGTTTATTGGATAGGTCTTCACTATACAGGATTGGTACTAGCACAGTGTTTTTCAAACATTTTTTCCAGGGACCCATTTTTACCAACCGGCCGACCTTCGCAACCCACGCCGGCAAACCTTTGCAACCCATGCCAGCCGACCTTCGCGACGCACGCCGGCCGACCTTTGCGGCCCAAGCCGGCCGACCTGCACGACCCACCATTTTCTGTTACCTAGTTTGTTGCTGACAAAAATGGAGGAAATGGTTGTGGGTCCCTTTGGCCCCCCCGAACCTGAAACAAAAGGCTGTGACCATATTAAAAAAAATGTGGCCGCACTGCGCATGCGTGCCCGATCATCGGTGCGCATGCGCAGAGCGGCCAAATTATTTTTATCTGTTCCTGGCCATTTTGAAGGCCGCTCACAGCCGGCATTATTAAAAGCCGGCTGCTGCAGCTGTCGCGTGCGGATTTGCGCGATCGGGAGCGCCGCGACGTATGGCTGCGTGACCCGCCTGACACCCGCCCGCGACCCACCCGCGGGTCGCCCCCCTGAGTTTGACAATGCCTGTATTAGACTAAGGGCAAAAGTCCATGAAGTATCTGATGATGTCACATGACTCCCTTCTTAAAGAGACATTACTGACAACTACACTAACCCACATATATAACATATATATGACGGGTATGTTGCCATCAAAAGCTATTGAGGAAATTAGGACTGGATTTCTCCAGCTCTACGCTGGCAGTGGGATTCTCTTGTCCAGCTGACAGCGCAGCCCCGCTCGCGGGTTCCTCAGCAGCGTAGGCGGGGAGCAGAGAATCCAGCCGCCAGTGAACAGCACGTCGACTTCCGGCGCCGGGAAACACGTGGCTGGGAGGCCGGAGAATCCAGTCCGTCCCAGATTTCCTTTCGATATAAACTCGTTTGAAAATATGGGGTACACTGTACAAACTGCACAATTTGAATTTATACTTCAGGACAGGAAGAATGAACTTGCAGAGTTTGATTTAAAAAAAACAGTGCGAGTGATTTTCCTTGCTGTCGCTGTGCTGAAAGCCTTTTCTGATTCTTGCAAATAAGTAGCTTTCTCCTGTTCACCATATTTTAACCTTATTTAGTCATGAGCACTGTAGGCCCTTGAGTAATCAGTCACATTCAGTGACGGGGTTGAAATTGTATTGAGTTTCCTGAGCTGTTCAGCTAAGAAATTCCCTACTTCATTATCTTGACTGGGCTTAATGCCTTGCGCTAAACAATACAAACTGATTTAGTTTGGAACATTATAAACATATCTTGTTGGAACCAGATGCTGTAGAATCATACAAACATTTCCATTGTGGGTTAGAGTTTTTACTCCCTGAACAGGCGCCGGAAAGTGGCGACTTGGGGCTTTTCACAGTAACTTCATTGAAGGCTACTTGTGACAATCAGTGATTATTATTATTATTATTTACTTATATATATGTATCAGCAAGGTGTTCTCTTGCTGAGTAAAGCACTTCAAATAATCTGAAATTAGAAGAAGAAAATGCAGCAAAATAATATGTTCTTCATGTACTTTCTCAAAATCCAATGTTCTCGAGAAGGCCTACAGCAGGCTCTTCATTCATGATATGCAAGGGGCCGAATGCACCCCCTAAGTTTGCAACAGGCATGCCTGAAAAACAGCCGAGCCCAATATTGGATCAGATAATGCTACGAGCGTGGAATTTTGGATTGTGAAATTAGGCCATGTTTCACTCAATTTTCCACTTGCCCAATGGGTGCAATGAGGTTTGATCGTCTACTCCTTTCTCTTTGGATTAGTGTTCTGTCTCAGTTTTATGGCTTGTCAATGAAAAGAAATAGAGTGGGAATTTTCATTTCAAACATACATCTTAATGTACTCTTGAAATTACCTCATGCATGCAACCTGGTGAAGTGAAGCCTAATCTGGGTGAAGGCATTGCAACACCAGCAAACATGGTTAATAACATACCTCTCTGATTCTTATCCTTATCTCTGCAAGGGCTCCACGCTCTGCAGAACCCTTCTGGACAACCTGAAGTGCATCAATCACATGGCATACAATCCGGTGGGTTATTAGACCCAAATCTTGGGAAAAATACATGAATCCCAATTGCTCGCAGCCCCTTTGCGCAGAAGGTAAGCCATGGTAGAAGAGTGGGAGAAGACAGGAGGAAGCCAGCCATGTCAACCTATCAGCAAGTGCATGCTGTATCAATTACATTGTTAAGCTAACTGCCTAACTAAAGACAGGTAATGGTTAGATGCTCAACCATAATGGGGTCTTCTTAATGGGGTCTTCAGAGACTTCTACAGGGAACTGTACCGATCGGAGCCGCCGGTGGTGGGGAGGGGAATGGAGAGCTTTTTGAACAGGCTGCGATTTCCAAGGGTGCAGGAGGAGCAGGTGGAGGGACTGGGGACACCGATCGAGTTGGAGGAGCTGGTTAGAGGGATTGGCCACATGCAGTCGGGGAAGGCGCCGGGACCGGATGGGTTCCCGGTTGAATTTTATAAAAAATATGCGGACCTGTTGGGCCCCCTGTTGGTTCGGACCTTTAACGAGGCATGGGAGGGGGGAGTTTTGCCCCCGACGATGTCACGGGTGCTGATTTCCCTGATCCTGAAGCGAGATAAGGACCCCCTTGCAGTGTGGATCATATAAGCCAATTTCACTGTTGAACGTGGACGCCAAGTTGATGGCAAAGATCTTGGCCACTAGAATAGAGGACTGTGTGCCGGGGGTGATACATGAAGATCAGACGGGATTTATGAAGGGGAGGCAGCTGAACACTAACGTGCGAAGGCTGCTAAATGTGATAATGATGCCGGCGGCAGAAGGAGAGGCGGAGATTGTGGTGGCATTAGATGCGGAGAAGGCCTTTGATAGGGTTGAGTGGGGTACTTGTGGGAGGTGTTAGAGAGGTTCGGGTTTGGGGAGGGGTTTATTAAATGGGTGAGGTTGCTGTACGAGGCCCCGATGGTGAGTGTAGCGACAAATGGGAGGAGGTCCGAGTACTTTAGTCTCTACCGTGGGATGAGGCAGGGGTGCCCCCTGTCCCTCATGCTTTTTGCGTTGGCAATTGAGCCTCTGGCCATGGCGCCCAGGGAGTCGGGGAGGTGGAGGGGTCTGGTGCGGGGTGGGGAGGAGTACCGAGTGTCACTTTATGCAGCTGCTTTGTTGCTGTATGTAGCAGACCCGGTGGGGGGAATGCCGGAGGTGATGGAGATTCTTGCTGAGTTTGGGAGTTTCTCGGGCTACAAGTTGAACCAGGGCAAGAGCGAGCTGTTTGTTGTACACCCGGGTGATCAGGAGGAGGGGATCGGTAGGCTCCCACTAAAGAGGGCAGTGAGGAGTTTTAGGTACCTGGGGGTTCAGGTGGCTAGAAGCTGGGGGACTCTGCACAAGCTCAATTTTACTAGGTTGGTGGAGCAGATGGAGGAGGAATTTAAAAGGTGGGACATGCTGCCGTTGTCGTTGGCGGGTAGAGTACAGTCCGTTAAAATGACGGTGCTCCCGAGGTTTTTGTTTTTGTTTCAGTGCCTCCCCATTTTCATTCCGAGGGCCTTTTTTAGGAGGGTGAACAGCAGCATTCTGGGATTTGTTTGGGCGCACGGGACTCTGAGGGTAAGGAGGGTCTTTTTGGAGCGGGGCAGGGATAGAGGGGGGCTGGCGCTGCCCAACCTCTCTGGGTACTATTGGGCAGCTAACGTCTCGATGGTACGTAAGTGGGTAATGGATGGAGAGGGGGCAGCATGGAAATGGATGGAGATGGCGTCCTGTGGAGGCACGAGCCTGAAGGCACTGGTAACGGCGCCGCTGCCGCTCCCTCCAACGATGTACACTATGAGCCCGGTGGTGGCGGCTACCCACAAAATTTGGGGGCAGTGGAGGCGACACAGGGGGGAAGTGGGGGGCTCGGTGGAGGCCCCGCTGCGGGGGAACCACCGGTTTGTCCCAGGGAACATGGATGGCGGGTTCCTGGGGTGGCACAGGGCGGGCATTAGGAAGTTGGGAGACCTGTTCATTGACGGGAGGTTCGCAAGCCTTGGTGAACTGGAGGAGAAGTTTGAGCTCCCCCCCGGGGAATATGTTCAGGTACCTTCAGGTCAAGGCGTTTGCTAGGCGGCAGGTGGAGGGGTTCCCTTTGCTGCCCCCGTGGGGGGTAAGGGATAGGGTGCTTTCGGGGGTGTGGGTCGGGGATGGGAAGGTGTCTGACATCTACCAGGTGATGCAGGAGGTGGGGGAGGCGTCGGTAGAGGAGCTGAAGGCTAAGTGGGAGGTGAAGCTGGGGGAGCAGATTGAGGAGGGGACATGGACGGACACCCTGGAGAGGGTGAACTCCTCCTCTTCATGTGCGAGGCTTAGTCTCATCCAGTTCAAGGTGCTGCACCGGGCCCACATGTCCAGGTCTAGGATGAGTAGGTTCTTTGGGGGCGAAGACAGGTGTGTCAGGTGTTCGGGGAGTCCAGCGAACCATGCCCATATGTTCTGGGCATGCCCGGCACTGGAGGAGTTCTGGAAGGGGGTGGCGGGGACGGTGTCGAGGGTGGTGGGATCCAGGGTCAAGCCAGGCTGGGGACTCGCGATATTTGGGGTTGGGGTGGAGCCAGGAGTGCAGGAGGCGAAAGAGGCCGATGTTTTGGCCTTTGCGTCCCTAGTAGCCTGGCGGAGGATCTTGCTGCAGTGGAAAGATGCGAGACCTCCGAGTGTGGAGACCTGGATTAATGACATGGCGGGATCCATTCAGCAGGAGAGGGTCAAATTCGCCCTGAGGGGGTCGGTACAAGGGTTCTTTAGGAGGTGGCAGCCTTTCCTCGACTTTCTGGCTCAACGATAAGGAACTAGGTCAGTAGCAGCAGCAACCCGGGGGGGGGGGGGCGGTTTAGGGGGATAGTGTTTAAGTTAATTTGCTTATTGTTAATTTATTTTGTTGTTTATTGGGTTGGGGGGGGGGGTTTGTCATATGCTTTGTTACGGGTGCCGGGGGGGTGTTTATTATTGTTATTGTTATTATTGTTCTGTTGATATATATTTTTCAAAAAATTCCAATAAAAATTATTTTAAAAAAAATAAAAATGTGAGACAAAAATATATTTTTTTGCAATAGATATGCAACCAGATTTGACATTTTCACTGCAGTACATGGTAAGGACAACTCCATTATCGATAAGGTCATGAAGAAATAAGTGGGAACAGGATTAGATACACCAGCAAAATTCCTGACAGATAATGGCGGGGAATTTACCAAAGAGGAATTTCGAGACGTGTGAAGATTTGAACATCATAACTATGCACACTGTGGCTGATGGCCCGTTCAATAATGGGCTGTGCGAGAGAAACCATGCAGTTATAGATGACATGTTACATAAAATATTGGATGGTCAACCAGATTGTAAATTGCAAACGGAGCTGCCATAGGCAGTGCATTGCAAAGAATTATTTGCAAATGGCTTGGGGGGGGGGGGGGGGGGGGTGTACAGCACATTCCAATTGGTGCACGACAGGAATCCAAAGTTGCCTTTGGTCTATTAGGTGCTCCCCTGCTCCGGAAGAGATGAGCATTAGCTCTACTTCTTCTGTTCACAAGAATGCGTTGCATGAAAGCAGAGAGGATTATTAAAGCTGAGATTTCAGAGAAATTTTGCTGAGCCTTGCAGCATCTCATAAGGCCGTCAGGAATATAGTTTAGACAAGGAGGCATGGTACGAGAAGAGCAGCAAGAATGGGAAGGTCCTGGCAGAGTGATGGGCAGCGAAGGAAATGGAGTAATTGTACAACATGGGAATTGGACTGTGATGGTTCATTCTTTGAGGCTAATTGACACTGACCCTTTCCAGATTTTGAACAAGCCATAGAGCACTTCACAAATGCACATAATGGGCAATTATTAGGAACTGAGTACAGAAAATAAAGAATTGATTGATGATGAACACAGTAACACTGAAACGCTGGATAAGGCTATTTATTCAAGGACAACTTCCCAAAGTGGGAACAAAGGTAGCATGCATGCCAGACGGGGCCAATGTGCAGAGCGATTCCACCATCATAAGAAAAACAGGAAAGGCCACTGGTAAATAGAAATATTGGTTAAAGATGCAGGTCAAAGGTCAGGAAATCAGAGCTGTGGATTGGCAAAACGATGTAAAAATGTGGAAGGCCAGTAGTGTAAGTTCTGACAGTGACCCAGGAAGGGGTCATGATCTTAGGAAAGGATATCGGACTTGCAGACAGGGCTCTGATCACATGTGGAAAGGATTATGTAGCCACAGTCCAGAAAGAGAGGAGGGGGCGAGTAGAGGGCGTAGTTTGACCAGAAAGAGAACTACAGAACAGACTAGAAATGTTGCTAGAAGTGGGAGCCCCAATGATAGAGAAAGTTTAGTGGCTGCCCACAAATTGGAAGATTGGCTGATAAAAGAAGCAAAATGAAAAGAGCGAGGAAGTTGGAAAGAATTTGGAATATATTACTGAAATTTCAGAAGGGGATAGCCAGCATTGTCACACAGTTGAATCGGCACCAGAAAGGTTGACATGTACAAGACTAAAGGTTGACCGGCAGCTCGGGATTTTGAGGAAAGACTTGGGGTTAAAGATATCAGAGTGGACTGCAGGGAAAGTAAGCTGGAAGTTTTTTTGCTCATTTTGGCAACCTACTCCTTCCTGGTAGTGCAGATTGATAGATATCAAGGCAGCGTTTTTGTAGGGTGAGCGATTCCAAAGAGAAGTATTTTTGAAAAACCTAAAGAAGCCTCTGACATAGAAGGAAAATTGTGGAAATGAAACAAGTGCGTTGATCGATTGAATGGTGCGTCAAGAGCATGGTGCTTTTCCAGGAGGTCACTCCTGTTGAAAACAGTGTGTTTCCAATTAAAAGGAGTCCCTGCAATGTTCTATTGGTAATGCAAGGAGACACTAGCAGGAATCTTTATTAAGCACGTGAATGAT